>NC_134485.1:183910571-183945571 GCF_040206685.1 Ascaphus truei
ACAGACACACAGGCACACTCACAGGCACACTCACAGACACACAGGCACACTGACAGACACACAGGCACACTCACAGACACACAGGCACACTGACAGGCACACTCACAGACACACAGGCACACTCACAGACACACAGGCACACTGACAGACACACAGGCACACTCACAGACACACAGGCACACTGACAGGCACACTGACAGGCACACTAACAGACACACAGGCACACTCACAGACACACAGGCACACTGACAGACACACAGGCACACAGGCACACAGGCACACTCACAGACACTCGGTCTGTCACTCACACACTCACCGGGTCACACGTGGCAGCAGTGGGGTCTCCGCACGGCAGTGGGCCCTCTCCAAGACATGGGACACACAGCGCAGCGTGGGCCTCAGCAGCAGCAGCAGGTCCCAGCAGCAGCAGCAGCAGCAGCAGCAGCAGCAGCAGCAGCAGCAGCAGCAGCAGCAGCAGGAGCAGGTCCCAGCAGCAGCAGCAGCAGCAGCAGCAGCAGCAGCAGCAGCAGCAGCAGCAGCAGGTCCCAGCAGCAGGTCCCAGCAGCAGCAGCAGGTCCCAGCAGCAGCAGGTCCCAGCAGCAGCAGCAGCAGCAGGTCCCAGCAGCAGGTCCCAGCAGCAGCAGCAGGTCCCAGCAGCAGCAGGTCCCAGCAGCAGCAGCAGCAGCAGGTCCCAGCAGCAGCAGGTCCCAGCAGGAGCAGCAACAGGTCCCAGCAGGAGCAGCAGCAGGTCCCAGCAGCAGCAGCAGCAGCAGGTCCCAGCAGGAGCAGGAGCAGGTCCCAGCAGCAGCAGCAGCAGGTCCCAGCAGGAGCAGGAGCAGGTCCCAGCAGCAGCAGCAGCAGGTCCCAGCAGGAGCAGGAGCAGGTCCCAGCAGCAGCAGCAGCAGGTCCCAGCAGGAGCAGGTCCCAGCAGGAGCAGGAGCAGGTCCCAGCAGCAGCAGCAGCAGGTCCCAGCAGGAGCAGGTCCCAGCAGGAGCAGGTCCCAGCAGGAGCAGGTCCAAGCAGGAGCAGGAGCAGGTCCCAGCAGCAGCAGCAGCAGCAGGTCCCAGCAGGAGCAGGAGCAGGTCCCAGCAGCAGCAGCAGCAGGTCCCAGCAGGAGCAGGAGCAGGTCCCAGCAGCAGCAGCAGCAGGTCCCAGCAGGAGCAGGAGCAGGTCCCAGCAGCAGCAGCAGCAGGTCCCAGCAGCAGCAGCAGCAGGTCCCAGCAGGAGCAGGTCCCAGCAGCAGCAGCAGCAGGTCCCAGCAGGAGCAGGTCCCAGCAGGAGCAGGTCCCAGCAGGAGCAGGAGCAGGTCCCAGCAGCAGCAGCAGCAGGTCCCAGCAGGAGCAGGTCCCAGCAGGAGCAGGTCCCAGCAGGAGCAGGTCCAAGCAGGAGCAGGAGCAGGTCCCAGCAGGAGCAGGAGCAGGTCCCAGCAGGAGCAGGAGCAGGTCCCAGCAGGAGGCGCGCACGGGGGAAGCTGGGTTTGCACTTCCCCCTCCGTCCCACGTGGGGAGCGGAGGGTGCGGGGGGGCTGGATCGCGCGCTTGTTTTGGGCTTCCCCCTCCGTCCCACGTGGGAGCGGAGGGGGGAGGGTGTGGGGGCTGGATCGCGTGCGGCGCCTGTTTTGGGCTTCCCCCTCCGTCCCACGTGGGGAGCGGAGGGGGGGGGGGCTGGGTTGCGCGCGGGGCTTGGTTTGGGCTTCCCCCTCCGTCCCACTTGGGGAGCGGAGGGGGGGGGGCTGGGTTGCGCGCGGGGCTTGGTTTGGGCTTCCCCCTCCGTCCCATGTGGGGGGGGGGGAGGGATGCGGGGGATTCTGGGTTGCTGGGGGGAACAGGCAGCGCAAATGGCAGGACACTCTGCTTGCCTTGTGCACGCGCGCCGGGACCACAGGATTTGCCGCCATTTTTTTTAACTTTTTTTTTAACCCAATCAGGGAGGGGGATTATTTATTTAAAAAAAAAAAAAAAAAAAAAAAATTGGCACGAGCAGGGGAATTCATTGAGCTGCAGCACGGGTCGCCAGCTGCCTAAATCCACTCGCAACGGGCGACAGGTTAACATTATTTGTCGAGCACTGTATATATATACACCTGTGTGCGTATTTCTATATATATTGTAATGGGTCTGCGCTAGGATCCCTCCCAGGTGGAGGCGCTGTAACCAAAGGAACGAGACCACCCCAGGCTCCCAGCGGCAGGGGCCTAGGCCTCCTGTGAGCCACGCAAGTAATCAGCTCACGTAGTCCCGGGGGTTACATTTGGAGGCGCTGCAGAGATTCAGACCTGGGGAGCCCGAGAGAGTAGTGCAAATTAGCGAAACCATGCTCGTGCCATCCAAACAAGAGGTCCGAGGCTGGGCATTGGAGCGCCACGAGATCCATCGCCACGTGGTCGCAGTGGGAGACGTTCCGTCATCACGCCCCAGCGTGACGGCTGCACTCACATAAGACCACTCCCCGGTCTAGCAACACACGGCTCCTAGGCCGCAAGTCCGACTTACGGATGGAGTATCGGAATAGTGGCCGCGGCCATGAAATATGTGAAGAGGGTGCTCCCCGGGCCCTGTATCTACCAGAGGGGGGAGGGTGACAAGGGGTGTGTGAGGGGGGAGGGAGACACGGGGTGTGTGTGAGGGGGAGGGAGACACGGGGTGTGTGAGGGGGAGGGTGACACGGGGTGTGTGTGAGGGGGGAGGGTGACAGGGGGTGTGTGTGAGGGGGAGGGAGACACGGGGTGTGTGTGAGGGGGGAGGATGACAGGGGGTGTGTGTGAGGGGGAGGGAGACACGGGGTGTGTGTGAGGGGGAGGGTGACGGGGTGTGTGTGAGGGGGAGGGAGACATGGGGTGTGTGTGTGAGGGGGAGGGAGACACGGGGTGTGTGTGAGGGGGAGGGAGACACGGGGTGTGTGTGTGAGGGGGAGGGAGACAGGGTGTGTGTGTGAGGGGGAGGGAGACACGGGGTGTGTGTGAGGGGGGAGGGTGACAGGGGGTGTGTGTGTGAGGGGGAGGGAGACACAGGGTGTGTGTGTGTGTGAGGGGGGAGGGTGACGGGGTGTGTGTGTGAGGGGGGGGGAGACACGGGGTGTGTGTGAGGGGGAGGGAGACACGGGGTGTGTGTGTGAGGGGGAGGGAGACAGGGTGTGTGTGAGGGGGAGGGAGACACGGGGTGTGTGTGAGGGGGGAGGGTGACAGGGGGTGTGTGTGAGGGGGAGGGAGACACGGGGTGTGTGTGAGGGGGGAGGGTGACAGGGGGTGTGTGTGAGGGGGAGGGAGACACGGGGTGTGTGTGAGGGGGGAGGGTGACAGGGGGTGTGTGTGAGGGGGAGGGAGACACGGGGTGTGTGTGAGGGGGGAGGGTGACAGGGGGTGTGTGTGAGGGGGAGGGAGACACGGGGTGTGTGTGAGGGGGGAGGATGACAGGGGGTGTGTGTGAGGGGGAGGGAGACACGGGGTGTGTGTGAGGGGGGAGGGTGACAGGGGGTGTGTGTGAGGGGGAGGGAGACACGGGGTGTGTGTGAGGGGGGAGGGTGACAGGGGGTGTGTGTGAGGGGGAGGGAGACACGGGGTGTGTGTGAGGGGGGAGGATGACAGGGGGTGTGTGTGAGGGGGAGGGAGACACGGGGTGTGTGTGAGGGGGGAGGATGACAGGGGGTGTGTGTGAGGGGGAGGGAGACACGGGGTGTGTGTGAGGGGGGAGGGTGACAGGGGGTGTGTGTGAGGGGGAGGGAGACACGGGGTGTGTGTGAGGGGGGAGGATGACAGGGGGTGTGTGTGAGGGGGAGGGAGACACGGGGTGTGTGTGAGGGGGGAGGGTGACAGGGGGTGTGTGTGAGGGGGAGGGAGACACGGGGTGTGTGTGAGGGGGGAGGGTGACAGGGGGTGTGTGTGAGGGGGAGGGAGACACGGGGTGTGTGTGAGGGGGGAGGGTGACAGGGGGTGTGTGTGAGGGGGAGGGAGACACGGGGTGTGTGTGAGGGGGGAGGATGACAGGGGGTGTGTGTGAGGGGGAGGGAGACACGGGGTGTGTGTGAGGGGGGAGGGTGACAGGGGGTGTGTGTGAGGGGGAGGGAGACACGGGGTGTGTGTGAGGGGGGAGGGTGACAGGGGGTGTGTGTGAGGGGGAGGGAGACACGGGGTGTGTGTGAGGGGGGAGGATGACAGGGGGTGTGTGTGAGGGGGAGGGAGACACGGGGTGTGTGAGGGGGGAGGATGACGGGGTGTGTGTGAGGGGGAGGGAGACACGGGGTGTGTGTGAGGGGGGAGGGTGACAGGGGGTGTGTGTGAGGGGGAGGGAGACACGGGGTGTGTGTGAGGGGGGAGGATGACAGGGGGTGTGTGTGAGGGGGAGGGAGACACGGGGTGTGTGTGAGGGGGGAGGGTGACAGGGGGTGTGTGTGTGAGGGGGAGGGAGACAGGGTGTGTGTGTGAGGGGGGAGGGTGACAGGGGGTGTGTGTGAGGGGGGAGGGTGACAGGGGGTGTGTATGAGGGGGAGGGAGACACGGGGTGTGTGTGTGAGGGGGAGGGAGACAGGGTGTGTGTGTGAGGGGGGAGGGTGACAGGGGGTGTGTGTGTGAGGGGGAGGGAGACATGGGGTGTGTGTGAGGGGGGAGGGTGACAGGGGGTGTGTGAGGGGGGAGGATGACAGGGGGTTTGTGTGAGGGGGAGGGAGACACGGGGTGTGTGTGAGGGGGGAGGGTGACAGGGGGTGTGTGTGAGGGGGAGGGAGACATGGGGTGTGTGTGTGTGAGGGGGGAGGGAGACACGGGGTGTGTGTGTGAGGGGGAGGGAGACAGGGTGTGTGTGTGAGGGGGGAGGATGACAGGGGGTGTGTGTGAGGGGGAGGGAGACACGGGGTGTGTGTGAGGGGGGAGGGTGACAGGGGGTGTGTGTGAGGGGGAGGGAGACACGGGGTGTGTGTGAGGGGGGAGGATGACAGGGGGTGTGTGTGAGGGGGAGGGAGACACGGGGTGTGTGTGAGGGGGGAGGGTGACAGGGGGTGTGTGTGTGAGGGGGAGGGAGACAGGGTGTGTGTGTGAGGGGGGAGGGTGACAGGGGGTGTGTGTGAGGGGGGAGGGTGACAGGGGGTGTGTATGAGGGGGAGGGAGACACGGGGTGTGTGTGTGAGGGGGAGGGAGACAGGGTGTGTGTGTGAGGGGGGAGGGTGACAGGGGGTGTGTGTGTGAGGGGGAGGGAGACATGGGGTGTGTGTGAGGGGGGAGGGTGACAGGGGGTGTGTGAGGGGGGAGGATGACAGGGGGTGTGTGTGAGGGGGAGGGAGACACGGGGTGTGTGTGAGGGGGGAGGGTGACAGGGGGTGTGTGTGAGGGGGAGGGAGACATGGGGTGTGTGTGTGTGTGAGGGGGGAGGGAGACACGGGGTGTGTGTGTGAGGGGGAGGGAGACAGGGTGTGTGTGTGAGGGGGGAGGGTGACAGGGGGTGTGTGTGTGAGGGGGAGGGAGACACAGGGTGTGTGTGTGTGAGGGGGGAGGGTGACGGGGTGTGTGTGAGGGGGAGGGAGACACGCGGTGTGAGAGGGGGTAGGGAGACACAGGGGGTGTGAGAGGGGGGAGGGAGACACAGGGGGTGTGAGAGGGGGAGGGAGACACGGGGTGTGAGAGGGGGGAGGGAGACACAGGGGGTGTGAGGGGGGAGGGAGACACGTTGTGTGAGAGGGGGGAGGGAGACACAGGGTGTGTGAGAGGGGGGGAGGGAGACACGGGGTGTGAGAGGGGGGAGGGAGACACAGGGGGTGTGAGAGGGGGGAGGGAGACACAGGGGGTGTGAGGGGGGAGGGAGACACAGGGGGTGTGTGTGAGGGGGAGGGAGACACAGGAGGTGTGAGAGGGGGATGGAGACACGGGGTGTGAGAGGGGGGAGGGAGACACGGGGTGTGAGAGGGGGGGGGGGGAGACACGAGACACGGGATGTGAGAGGGGGGAGGGAGACACGGGGTGTGAGAGTGGGAGGGAGACACAGGGGGTGAGAGGGGGGAGGGAGACACAGGGGGTGTGAGAGGGGGAGGGAGACACAGGGGGTGTGAGGGGGAGGGAGACACAGGAGGTGTGAGGGGGGGAGGGAGACACATGAGGTGTGTGTGAGGGGGGGAGGGAGACACAGGAGGTGTGTGTGAGGGGGGGAGGGAGACACAGGGGGTGTGTGTGAGGGGGAGGGAGACACAGGGGGTGTGAGAGGGGGAGGGAGACACAGGGGGTGTGTGTGAGGGGAGGGAGACACAGGGGGTGTGAGAAGGGGGAGGGAGACACAGGGTGTGTGTAAGGGGGAGGGAGACAAAGGAGGTGAGAGCGGGGGGAGGGAGACACGGGGTGTGAGAGGGGGGAGGGAAACACAGGGGGTGTGAGGGGGGAGGGAGACACAGGGGGTGTGAGGGGGAGGGAGACACAGGAGGTGAGAGCGGGGGGAGGGAGACACGGGGTGTGAGAGGGGGGAGGGAAACACAGGGGGTGTGAGGGGGAGGGAGACACGGGGTTTGAGGGGGGAGGGAAACACGGGGTGTGAGAGGGGGGAGGGAGACACATGGGGTGTGAGGGGGAGGGAGACACAGGGGGTGTGAGAGGGGGGAGGGAGACATAGGGGGTGTGAGAGGGGGAGGGAGACACAGGAGGTGTGAGAGGGGGAGGGAGACACAGGAGGTGTGAGAGGGGGAGGGAGACACGGGGTGTGAGGGGGGGGGGACACAGGGGGTGTGAGAGGGGGAAGGAGACACAGGGGGTGTGAGAGGGGGGAGGGAGACACAGGGGGTATGAGAGGGGGGAGGGAGACACGGGGTGTGAGAGGGGGGGAGGGAGACACGGGGGGTGTGAGAGGGGGAGGGAGACACAGGAGGTGTGAGGGGGGAGGGAGACACGGGGTGTGAGAGGGGGGAGGGAGACACGGGGTGTGAGAGGGGGGAGGGAGACACATGGGGTGTGAGGGGGAGGGAGACACAGGGGGTGTGAGAGGGGGGAGGGAGACATAGGGGGTGTGAGAGGGGGAGGGAGACACAGGAGGTGTGAGAGGGGGAGGGAGACACAGGAGGTGTGAGAGGGGGAGGGAGACACGGGGTGTGAGGGGGGGGGGGACACAGGGGGTGTGAGAGGGGGAAGGAGACACAGGGGGTGTGAGAGGGGGGAGGGAGACACAGGGGGTATGAGAGGGGGGAGGGAGACACGGGGTGTGAGAGGGGGGGAGGGAGACACGGGGGGTGTGAGAGGGGGAGGGAGACACAGGAGGTGTGAGGAGGGAGGGAGACACGGGGTGTGAGAGGGGGGAGGGAGACAGGGGGTGTGAGAGGGGGGAGGGAGACACAGGGGGTGTGAGGGGGGAGGGAGACACAGGGGGTGTTAGAGGGGGAGGGAGACACAGGGGGTGTGAGAGGGGGGAGGGAGACACGGGGTGTGAGAGGGGGGAGGGAGACACAGGGGGTGTGAGGGGGGAGGGAGACACGGGCTGTGAGATGGGGGGGAGGGAGACACAGGGGGTGTGAGAGGGGGAGGGAGACACAGGGGGTGTGAGAGGGGGGAGGGAGACACAGGGTGTGAGAGGGGGAGGGAGACACAGGGGGTGTGAGAGGGGGGAGGGAGACACAGGGGGTGCGAGAGGGGGGAGACACAGGGGGTGTGAGAGGGGGGAGACACAGGGGGTGCGAGAGGGGGGAGGGAGACACAGGGGGTGCGAGAGGGGGGAGGGAGACACAGGGGTTGCGAGAGGGGGGAAGGAGACACAGGGGGTGCGAGAGGGGGGAAGGAGACATAGGGGGTGCGAGAGGGGGAGGGAGACACAGGGGGTGCGAGAGGGGGAGGGAGACACAGGGGGTGCGAGAGGGGGAGGGAGACACGGGGTGCGAGAGGGGGGAGGGAGACACGGGGTGCGAGAGGGGGGAGGGAGACACAGGGGGTGCGAGAGGGGGGAGGGAGACAGGGGGTGTGAGAGGGGGAGGGAGACACGGGGTGTGAGAGGGGGGAGGGAGACACAGGGAGTGTGAGACGGGGAAGGGAGACACAGGGGTGTGAGAGGGGAGGGAGACACAGGGGGTGTGAGAGGGGGGAGGGAGACACAGGGGGTGTGAGTGTGGGGGGGAGGGAGACACAGGAGGTGTGTGAGGGGGGGAGAGAGAAACGGGGTGTGAGAGGGAGGAGGGAGACACGGGGTGTGAGAGGGGGAGGGAGACACAGGGGGTGTGAGGGGGGAGGGAGACACAGGGGGTGCAAGAGGGGGAGGGAGACACGGGGTGCGAGAGGGGGAGGGAGACACAGGGGTGCGAGAGGGGGAGGGAGACACGGGGTGCGAGAGGGGGAGGGAGACACGGGGTGCGAGAGGGGGGAGGGAAACACAGGGGGTGCGAGACACAGGGGGTGCGAGAGGGGGGAGGGAGACACAGGGGGTGCGAGAGGGGGAGGGAGACACAGGGGTTGTGAGAGGGGGGAGGGAGACACAGGGGGTGTGAGAGGGGGGAGGGAGACACAGGGGGTGTGAGACGGGGGAGGGAGACACGGGGTGTGAGAGGGGGAGGGAGACACAGGGGGTGTGAGAGGGGGGAGGGAGACACAGGGGGTGTGAGAGGGGGGAGGGAGACACAGGGGGTGTGAGAGGGGGGAGGGAGACACAGGGGGTGTGAGAGGGGGAGGGAGACACAGGGGGTGTGAGAGGGGGGAGGGAGACACAGGGGTGCGAGAGGGGGAGGGAGACACAGGGGGTGTGAGAGGGGGGAGGGAGACACAGTGGGTGTGAGAGGGGGAGGGAGACACAGGAGGTGTGTGTGAGGGGGAGGGTGACACAGCGGGTGTGTGTGAGGGGGAGGGAGACACAGGGGGTGTGAGGGGGAGGGAGACACAGGGGGTGTGAGAGGGGGGAGGGAGACATGGGGGGTGAGAGAGGGAGGGAGACACAGGGGGTGTGAGAGGGGGGAGGGAGACACAGGGGGTGTGAGAGGGGGGAGGGAGACACAGGGGTGTGGAGAGGGGGGAGGGAGACACAGGTGGTGTGAGAGGGGGGAGGGAGACACGGGGTGTGAGAGGGGGGAGGGAGACACAGGGGGTGTGAGGGGGGAGGGAGACACGGGCTGTGAGATGGGGGGGGAGGGAGACACAGGGGGTGTGAGAGGGGGAGGGAGACACAGGGGTGTGAGAGGGGGGAGGGAGACACAGGGGGTGAGAGGGGGAGGGAGACACAGGGGGTGTGAGAGGGGGGAGGGAGACACAGGGGGTGCGAGAGGGGGGAGACACGGGGTGTGAGAGGGGGGAGACACAGGAGGTGTGAGAGGGGGGAGGGAGACACAGGGGGTGCGAGAGGGGTGAGGGAGACACAGGGGTTGCGAGAGGGGGGAAGGAGACACAGGGGGTGCGAGAGGGGGGAAGGAGACATAGGGGGTGCGAGAGGGGGAGGGAGACACAGGGGTGCGAGAGGGGGAGGGAGACACAGGGGGTGCGAGAGGGGGAGGGAGACACGGGGTGCGAGAGGGGGGAGGGAGACACGGGGTGCGAGAGGGGGAGGGAGACACAGGGGGTGCGAGAGGGGGGAGGGAGACAGGGGGTGTGAGAGGGGGAGGGAGACACAGGGGTGTGAGAGGGGGGAGGGAGACACAGGGAGTGTGAGACGGGGAAGGGAGACACAGGGGTGTGAGAGGGGAGGGAGACACAGGGGGTGTGAGAGGGGGGAGGGAGACACAGGGGGTGTGAGTGAGGGGGGGAGGGAGACACAGTGAGGTGTGTGAGGGGGGAGAGAGAAACGGGGTGTGAGAGGGAGGAGGGAGACACGGGGTGTGAGAGGGGGAGGGAGACACAGGGGGTGTGAGGGGGGAGGGAGACACAGGGGGTGCAAGAGGGGGAGGGAGACACGGGGTGCGAGAGGGGGAGGGAGACACAGGGGTGCGAGAGGGGAGGGAGACACGGGGTGCGAGAGGGGGGAGGGAGACACGGGGTGCGAGAGGGGGGAGGAAAACACAGGGGGTGCGAGACACAGGGGGTGCGAGAGGGGGGAGGAAGACACAGGGGGTGCGAGAGGGGGAGGGAGACACAGGGGTTGTGAGAGGGGGGAGGGAGACACAGGGGGTGTGAGAGGGGGGAGGGAGACACAGGGGGTGTGAGAGGGGGGAGGGAGACACGGGGTGTGAGAGGGGGAGGAGACACAGGGGGTGTGAGAGGGGGGAGGGAGACACAGGGGGTGTGAGAGGGGGGAGGGAGACACAGGGGTGTGAGAGGGGGGAGGGAGACACAGGGGGTGTGAGAGGGGGGAGGGAGACACAGGGGGTGTGAGAGGGGGGAGGGAGACACAGGGGGTGCGAGAGGGGGAGAGAGACACAGGGGGTGTGAGAGGGGGGAGGGAGACACAGTGGGTGTGAGAGGGGGAGGAGACACAGGAGGTGTGTGTGAGGGGGGAGGGTGACACAGCGGGTGTGTGTGAGGGGGAGGGAGACACAGGGGGTGTGAGAGGGGAGGAGACACAGGGGGTGTGAGAGGGGGGAGGGAGACATGGGGGGTGAGAGAGGGAGGGAGACACAGGGGGTGTGAGAGGGGGGAGGGAGACACAGGGGGTGTGAGAGGGGGAGGGAGACACAGGGGGTGTGAGAGGGGGGAGGGAGACACAGGTGGTGTGAGAGGGGGGAGGGAGACACGGGGTGTGAGAGGGGGGAGGGAGACACAGGGGGTGTGAGGGGGGAGGGAGACACGGACTGTGAGATGGGGGGGGAGGGAGACACAGGGGTGTGAGAGGGGGAGGGAGACACAGGGGGTGTGAGAGGGGGGAGGGAGACACAGGGGGTGAGAGGGGGAGGGAGACACAGGGGGTGTGAGAGGGGGAGAGGGAGACACAGGGGTGCGAGAGGGGGGAGACACGGGGTGTGAGAGGGGGGAGACACAGGAGGTGTGAGAGGGGGAGGGAGACACAGGGGGGTGCGAGAGGGGTGAGGGAGACACAGGGGTTGCGAGAGGGGGGAAGGAGACACAGGGGGTGCGAGAGGGGGAAGGAGACATAGGGGTGCGAGAGGGGGAGGGAGACACAGGGGGTGCGAGAGGGGAGGGATACACAGGGGGTGCAAGAGGGGGAGGGAGACACGGGGTGCGAGAGGGGGGAGGGAGACACGGGGTGCGAGAGGGGGGAGGGAGACACAGGGGGTGCGAGAGGGGGGAGGGAGACAGGGGATGTGAGAGGGGGAGGGAGACACAGGGGGTGTGAGAGGGGGGAGGGAGACACAGGGAGTGTGAGAGGGGGAGGGAGACACAGGGGTGTGAGAGGGGAGGGAGACACAGGGTGTGAGTGAGGGGGGGAGGGAGACACAGGAGGTGTGTGAGGGGGGGAGAGAGAGGGAGGAGGGAGACACGGGGTGTGAGAGGGGGGAGGGAGACACAGGGGGTGTGAGGGGGAGGGAGACACAGGGGTGCGAGAGGGGAGGGAGACACGGGGTGCGAGAGGGGGAGGGACACACAGGGGTGCGAGAGGGGGAGGGAGACACGGGGTGCGAGAGAGGGGAGGGAGACACGGGGTGCGAGAGGGGGAGGGAGACACAGGGGGTGCGAGACACAGGGGGTGCGAGAGGGGGGAGGGAGACACAGGGGGTGCGAGACACAGGGGGAGGGAGACACAGGGGGTGTGAGAGGGGGGAGGGAGACACAGGGGGTGTGAGAGGGGGGAGGGAGACACAAGGGGTGTGAGAGGGGAGAGGGAGACACAGGGGGTGTGAGAGGGGAGAGGGAGACACAGGGGGTATGAGAGGGGGAGGGAGACACGGGGTGTGAGAGGGGGAGGGAGACACAGGGGGTGTGAGAGGGGGGAGGGAGACACAGGGGGTGTGAGAGGGGGGAGGGACACACAGGGAGTGTGAGAGGGGGGAGGGAGACACAGGGGTTGCGAGAGGGGGGAGGGAGACACGGGGTGCGAGAGGGGAGGGAGACACAGGGGGTGCGAGAGGGGGAGGGAGACACAGGGGGTGCGAGAGGGGGAGGGAGACACGGGGTGCGAGAGGGGGAGGGAGACACAGGGGGTGCGAGAGGGGGAAGAGACACAGGGGGTGCGAGAGGGGGAAGGAGACACAGGGGGTGCGAGAGGGGGAGGGAGACACAGGGGGTGCGAGAGGGGGGAGGGAGACACGGGGGGTGCGAGAGGGGGGAGGGAGACACAGGGGGTGCAAGAGGGGGGAGGGAGACACAGGGGGTGCGAGAGGGGGGAGGGAGACACAGGGGGTGCGAGAGGGGGGAGGGAGACACAGGGGGTACGAGAGGGGGGAGGGAGACATGGGGTGCGAGAGGGGGGAGGGAGACACAGGGGGTGCGAGAGGGGGAGGGAGACACAGGGGGTGTGAGAGGGGGAGGGAGACACAGGGGGTGTGAGAGGGGGAGGGAGACACAAGGGGTGTGAGAGGGGGGAGGAGACACAGTGGGTGTGAGAGGGGGGAGGGAGACACAGGAGGTGTGTGTGAGGGGGAGGGTGACACAGCGGGTGTGTGTGAGGGGGAGGGAGAACAGGGGGTGTGAGAGGGGGAGGGAGGACACAGGGGGTGTGAGAGGGGGGAGGGAGACATGGGGGGTGAGAGAGGGAGGGAGACACAGGGGGTGTGAGAGGGGGGAGGGAGACACAGGGGGTGTGAGAGGGGGGAGGGAGACACAGGTGGTGTGAGAGGGGGGAGGGAGACACAGGAGGTGTGAGAGGGAGAAGGACACGGGTGTGAGAGGGGGAGGGAGACACAGGGGGTGTGAGAGGGGGAAGGGAGACACAGGGGGTGTCAGAGGGGGGAGGGAGACACAGGGGGTGTGAGAGGGGGAGGGAGACACAGGGGTGTGAGGGGGGAGGGAGACACAGGGGTGTGAGGGGGGGAGGGAGACACAGGGGTGTGAGGGGGGAGGGAGACACAGGGGTGTGAGGGGGGAGACACAGGGGTGTGAGTGAGGGGGGAGGGAGACACAGGGGGTGTGAGAGGGGGGAGGGAGACACGGGGTGTGAGAGGGGGAGGGAGACACAGGGAGTGAGGGGGGAGGGAGACACGGGGTGTGAGAGGGGGAAGGGAGACACGGGGTGTGTGAGAGGGGGAGGGAGACACAGGGGGTGTGAGAGGGGGAGGGAGACACAGGGGGTGTGAGAGGGGTGAGGGAGACACAGGGAGTGAGGGGGGAGGGAGACACAGGGGGTGTGAGAGGGGGAGGTAGACACGGGGTGTGAGAGGGGGAAGGGAGACACAGGGGTGTGAGAGGGGGGAGGGAGACACAGGGGGTGTGAGACACAGGGAGTGAGGGGGGAGGGAGACACAGGGGGTGTGAGAGGGGGAGGGAGACACAGGGGGTGTGAGAGGGGGGAGGGAGACACAGGGGTGTGAGAGGGGGAGGGAGACACAGGGGGTGTGAGAGGCGGGAGGGAGACACAGGGGGTGTGAGAGGGGGAGGGAGACACAGGGGGCGTGAGAGGGGGGAGGGAGACACAGGGGGTGTGAGAGGGGGAGGGAGACACAGGGGGTGTGAGAGGGGGAGGGAGACACAGGGGGTGTGAGAGGGGGAGGGAGACACAGGGGTGTGAGAGGGGGAGGGAGACACAGGGGGTGTGAGAGGGGGAGGGAGACACAGGGAGTGAGGGGGGAGGGAGACACAGGGGGTGTGAGAGGGGGAAGGGAGACACAGGGGGTGTGAGAGGGGGAAGGGAGACACAGGGGGTGTGAGAGGGGGGAGGGAGACACAGGGGGAGGGAGACACAGGGGGTGTGAGAGGGGGGAGGGAGACACAGGGAGTGAGGGGGGAGGAGACACAGGGGGTGTGAGAGAGGGGGAGGGAGACACAGGGGGTGTGAGAGAGGGGGAGGAGACACAGGGGTGTGAGAGGGGGAAGGGAGACACAGGGGGTGTGAGAGGGGGGAGGGAGACACAGGGGGTGTGAGAGGGGGGAGGGAGATACAGGGGGTGTGAGAGGGGGGATGGAGACACAGGGGGTGTGAGAGGGGGGATGGAGACACAGGGGGTGTGAGAGGGGGGAGGGAGACACAGGGGGTGTGAGAGGGGGGAGGGAGACACAGGGGGTGTGAGAGGGGGGAGGGAGACACAGGGAGTGAGGGGGAGGGAGACACAGGGAGTGAGGGGGGAGGGAGACACAGGGGGTGTGAGAGGGGGGAGGGAGACACAGGGGGTGTGAGAGGGGGAAGGGAGACACAGGGGGTGTGAGAGGGGGGAGGGAGACACAGGGGGTGTGAGAGGGGGGAGGGAGACACAGGGGGTGTGAGAGGGGGAGGGAGACACAGGGGGTGTGAGAGGGGGAAGGGAGACACAGGGGGTGTGAGAGGGGGGAGGGAGACACAGGGGGTGTGAGAGGGGGGAGGGAGACACCGGGGGTGTGAGAGGGGGGAGGGAGACACAGGGGGTGTGAGAGGGGGAGGGAGAAGGACACAGGAGGGGAGAGAGGAGGAGGTCTCTGTGTTACAGACTTCCCTGCACATCACTTCCTGGGAGACTCCCCCAGAGAGAGAGGGAGGGAGTGTGTGAGAGAGAGGGAGAGAGAGTGTGTGTGAGAGAGAGAGTGTGTGTGTGTGAGAGAGAGAGTCTGCAGCACAGAGAGACCAGGACTGCAGAGTGAGAGGTGAGAGAGGGGGAGGTGCAATGCTCTGCAGAGCTAGAAATACATGTGCGTGAGACACACTGCTCACATGTGTACACACTGCTCACAAGTACACACTGCTCACATGTGTACACACTGCTCACACGTACACACTGCTCACATGTGTACACACTGCTCACACGTACACACTGCTCACATGTGTACACACTGCTCACACGTGTACACACTGCTCACACGTACACACTGCTCACATGTGTACACACTGCTCAGACGTACACACTGCTCAGACGTACACACTGCTCACACGTACACACTGCTCACACGTACACAATATGTGGCACTGCTCACAAGTACACACTGCTCACATGTACACGCTGCTCACATGTACACGCTGCTCACATGTACACGCTGCTCACATGTACACGCTGCTCACACGTACACACTGCTCACACGTACAAAATATGTGGCACTGCTCACAAGTAAACACTGCTCACATGTACACACTGCTCACACGTACACAATGTGACTGCTCACATGTACGCAATATGTGACACTGCTCACATGTGTACACACTGCTCACATGTGTACACACTGCTCACATGTGTACACACTGCTCACATGTGTACACACTTCACACGTACACAATATGTGGCACTGCTCACAAGTACACACTGCTCACATGTACACACTGCTCACATTTGCACAATATGTGACAATGCTCACATGTACACACTGCTCACACGTACATAATATGTGACACTGCTCACATGTGCATACTGCTCACACGTACACACTGCTCACACGTACACAATATGTGACACTGCTCACATGTACACACTGCTCACACGTACACAATATGTGACACTGCTCACATGTACACAATGTGTGACACGTGTAGTAAACAGAACCATATGTCAGTGGCCAGGAGGGGGGGTGTTAGGGGTCTGTGACTGAGATCACAGGAGGGGGGGTGCGAGGGGGACGCAGGAGGGGGGGGTGCGAGGGGGACGCAGGAGGGGGGGTGCGAGGGGGACACATGAGGTGGGGTGCGAGGGGGACGCAGGAGGGGGGGTGTGAGGGGTCTGTGACGGAGATCACAGGAGGGGGGTGCGAGGGGGACGCAGGAGGGGGGGTGCGAGGGGTCTGACGGATATCACAGGAGGGGGGGTGCGAGGGGGACACAGGAGGGGGGTGCGAGGGGGACACAGGAGGGGGGTGCGAGGGGTACACAGGAGGGGGGTACGAGGGGGACACAGGAGGGGGGTACGAGGGGGACACAGGAGGTGGGGTGCGATGGGGACACAGGAGGGGGGTGCGAGGGGGACACAGGAGGGGGGTGCGAGGGGTACACAGGAGGGGGGTGCGAGGGGGACGCAGGAGGGGGGGTGTGAGGGGTCTGTGACGGAGATCACAGGAGGGGGGTGCGAGGGGGACGCAGGAGGGGGGGTGCGAGGGGTCTGACGGAGATCACAGGAGGGGGGGTGCGAGGGGGACACAGGAGGGGGGTGCGAGGGGGACACAGGAGGGGGGTGCGAGGGGTACACAGGAGGGGGGTGCGAGGGGGACGCAGGAGGGAGGGTACGAGGGGGACACAGGAGGGGGGTACGAGGGGGACACAGGAGGGGGGTACGAGGGGGACACAGGAGGTGGGGTGCGAGGGGGACACAGGAGGGGGGTGCGAGGGGGACACAGGAGGGGGGTGCGAGGGGTACACAGGAGGGGGGTGCGAGGGGGACACAGGAGGTGGGGTGCGAGGGGTACACAGGTGGTGAGGTGCGAAGGGTACACAGGAGGGGGGTGCGAGGGGACACAGGAGGGGGGTGCGAGGGGTACACAGGAGGGGGGTGCGAGGGGTACACAGGTGGTGAGGTGCGAGTGGTACACAGGAGGGGGGTGCGAGGGGGACACAGGTGGAGGGTGCGAAGGGGACACAGGAGGGGGGTGCGAGGGGGACACAGGTGGAGGGTGCGAAGGGGACACAGGTGGAGGGTGCGAAGGGGACACAGGAGGGGGGTGCGAGGGGGACACAGGTGGAGGGTGCGAAGGGGACACAGGAGGGGGGTGCGAGGGGGACACAGGTGGAGGGTGCGAAGGGGACACAGGTGGAGGGTGCGAAGGGGACACAGGTGGAGGGTGCGAAGGGGGTGGTAGGGGCTGTGTGGCCCCTATTTGCATGGCACTATTAACCCCTCCCCTGCCGAGCTCGGCACTGATGTAGTTGAGCTGCTCAGGGACGTGACACCGGGACACACCCGTTCCTCTGGCAGCCGCGGGGTTAATCGTGCTGAACTCCAGCACCTGAGATATGTCACCGTCACACTGCACACGTGTCACTGAGATATGTCACCGTCACACTGCACACGTGTCACTGAGATATGTCACCGTCACACTGCAAACGTGTCACTGAGATATGTCACCGTCACACTGCACACGTGTCACTGAGATATGTCACCGTCACACTGCAAACGTGTCACTGAGATATGTCACCGTCACACTGCACACGTGTCACTGAGATATGTCACCGTCACACTGCACACGTGTCACTGAGATATGTCACCGTCACACTGCAAACGTGTCACTGAGATATGTCACCGCCACACTGCACACGTGTCACTGAGATATGTCACCGCCACACTGCACACGTGTCACTGAGATATGTCACCGTCCCACTGCACACGTGTCACTGAGATATGTCACCGCCACACTGCAAACGTGTCACTGAGATATGTCACCGTCACACTGCACACGTGTCACTGAGATATGTCACCGTCACACTGCACACGTGTCACTGAGATATGTCACCGCCACACTGCACACGTGTCACTGAGATATGTCACCGTCACACTGCACACGTGTCACTGAGATATGTCACCGTCACACTGCAAACGTGTCACTGAGATATGTCACCGCCACACTGCAAACGTGTCACTGAGATATGTCACCGCCACACAGCAGGCGTGTCACTGAGATATGTCACCGTCACACTGCACACGTGTCACTGAGATATGTCACCGTCCCACTGCACACGTGTCACTGAGATATGTCACCGTCCCACTGCACACGTGTCACTGAGATATGTCACCGTCACACTGCACACGTGTCACTGAGATATGTCACCGTCACACTGCACACGTGTCACTGAGATATGTCACCGTCCCACTGCACACGTGTCACTGAGATATGTCACCGCCACACTGCAAACGTGTCACTGAGATATGTCACCGCCACACTGCACACGTGTCACTGAGATATGTCACCGCCACACTGCAAACGTGTCACTGAGATATGTCACCGTCACACTGCACACGTGTCACTGAGATATGTCACCGCCACACTGCACACGTGTCACTGAGATATGTCACCGTCACACTGCACACGTGTCACTGAGATATGTCACCGCCACACTGCAAACGTGTCACTGAGATATGTCACCGTCACACTGCACACGTGTCACTGAGATATGTCACCGTCACACTGCACACGTGTCACTGAGATATGTCACCGCCACACTGCAAACGTGTCACTGAGATATGTCACCGCCACACTGCAAACGTGTCACTGAGATATGTCACCGCCACACAGCAGGCGTGTCACTGAGATATGTCACCGCCACACTGCACACATGTCACTGAGATATGTCACCGCCACACTGCACACGTGTCACTGTGATATGTCACCGCCACACTGCACACGTGTCACTGTGATATGTCACCGCCACACTGCACACGTGTCACTGAGATATGTCACCGCCACACTGCACACGTGTCACTGAGATATGTCACCGCCACACTGCACACGTGTCACTGTGATATGTCACCGCCACACTGCACACGTGTCACTGAGATATGTCACCGCCACACTGCACACGTGTCACTGAGATATGTCACTGCCACACTGCAAACGTGTCACTGAGATATGTCACCGCCACACTGCAAACGTGTCACTGAGATATGTCACCGCCACACTGCACACATGTCACTGAGATATGTCACCGCCACACTGCACACATGTCACTGAGATATGTCACCGCCACACTGCACACGTGTCACTGTGATATGTCACCGCCACACTGCACACGTGTCACTGAGATATGTCACCGCCACACAGCAGGCGTGTCACTGAGATATGTCACCGCCACACTGCACACATGTCACTGAGATATGTCACCGCCACACTGCACACGTGTCACTGTGATATGTCACCGCCACACTGCACACGTGTCACTGTGATATGTCACCGCCACACTGCACACGTGTCACTGAGATATGTCACCGCCACACTGCACACGTGTCACTGAGATATGTCACCGCCACACTGCACACGTGTCACTGTGATATGTCACCGCCACACTGCACACGTGTCACTGAGATATGTCACCGCCACACTGCACACGTGTCACTGAGATACGTCACTGCCACACTGCAAACGTGTCACTGAGATATGTCACCGCCACACTGCAAACGTGTCACTGAGATATGTCACCGCCACACAGCAGGCGTGTCACTGAGATATGTCACCGCCACACTGCACACATGTCACTGAGATATGTCACCGCCACACTGCACACGTGTCACTGAGATATGTCACCGTCACACTGCACACGTGTCACTGAGATATGTCACCGCCACACTGCACACGTGTCACTGTGATATGTCACCGCCACACTGCACACGTGTCACTGAGATATGTCACCGCCACACTGCAAACGTGTCACTGAGATATGTCACCGCCACACAGCAGGCGTGTCACTGAGATATGTCACCGCCACACTGCACACATGTCACTGAGATATGTCACCGCCACACTGCACACGTGTCACTGTGATATGTCACCGCCACACTGCACACGTGTCACTGAGATATGTCACCGCCACACTGCACACGTGTCACTGAGATATGTCACCGCCACACTGCAAACGTGTCACTGAGATATATCACCGCCACACTGCAAACGTGTCACTGAGATATGTCACCGCCACGCTGCACACGTGTCACTGAGATATGTCACCGCCACACTGCACACGTGTCACTGAGATATGTCACCGCCACACTGCACACGTGTCACTGAGATATGTCACCGCCACACTGCACACGTGTCACTGTGATATGTCACCGCCACACTGCACACGTGTCACTGAGATATGTCACCGCCACACTGCACACGTGTCACTGAGATACGTCACCACCACACTGCACGCGTGTCACTGAGATATGTCACCGCCACACTGAAAACGTGTCACTGAGATGTCACCGCCACACTGCACACGTGTCACTTAGATATGTCACTGCCACACTGCACACGTGTCACTGAGATACGTCACCGCCACACTGCACACGTGTCACTGAGATGTGTCACCGCCACACTGCACACGTGTCACTGAGATGTGTCACCGCCACACTGCACACGTGTCACTGAGATACGTCACCGCCACACTGCACACGTGTCACTGAGATATGTCACCGCCACACTGCACACGTGTCACTGAGATATGTCACCGCCACACTGCACACGTGTCACTGAGATATGTCACCGCCACGCTTCACACGTGTCACTCGGATATGTCACCGACACGCTGCACATGTGCCACTCGGATATGTCACCGTCACACTGCACACGTGTCACTGAGCTACGTCACCGCCACACTGCACACGTGTCACTGAGATATGTCACCGCCACACTGCACACGTGTCACTGAGATATGTCACTGCCACACTGCACACGTGTCACTGAGCTACGTCACCGCCACACTGCACACGTGTCACTGAGCTACGTCACCGCCACACTGCACACGTGTCACTGAGCTACGTCACCGCCACGCTTCAGGCGTGTGCATATTACCAGTAGTGTTACAGTAACGGTCCGTGTGGTAATAAGGACACGGCTGTGACGTGGCTGTATCTGTCTCCGCTGTGAAACATGCGTGTCACACGCCAGGCAGGGGTCGGGCTCATGTGGGTCAGTCTCTCCGTGTGTAAAAGTGAGCGGGATGTTTCTCGTACGAGCCACGGATCGGCACGTTTACACACAATACAACCTCACACGTGGACGTGCCACAGAATCTGCGGCGTTTACCTAATGCCCGGCGGTGACAGGAGCAGGGACGCGGGCACCTCTAGGACAGGGCGGCTCTGGGACGCGGGCACCTCTAGGACAGGGCGGGCACCTCTAGGACAGGGCGGCTCTGGGACGCGGGCACCTCTAGGACAGGGCGGGCACCTCTAGGACAGGGCGGCTCAGGGACGCGGGCACCTCTAGGACAGGGCGGGCACCTCTAGGACAGGGCGGCTCAGGGACGCGGGCACCTCTAGGACAGGGCGGGCACCTCTAGGACAGGGCGGCTCTGGGCCGCGGGCACCTCTAGGACAGGGCGGCTCTGGGACGCGGGCACCTCTAGGACAGGGCGGCTCTGGGAAGCGGGCACCTCTAGGACAGGACGGCTCAGGGACGCGGGCACCTCTAGGACAGGGCGGGCACCTCTAGGACAGGGCGGGCACCTCTAGGACAGGGCGGCTTTGGGACGCGGCACCTCTAGGACAGGGCGGGCACCTCTAGGACAGGGCGGGCACCTCTAGGACAGGGCGGCTCAGGGACGCGGGCCCCTCTAGGACAGGGCGGCTCTGGGACGCGGGCACCTCTAGGACAGGGCGGATCTGGGACGCGGGCACCTCTAGGACAGGGCGGCTCTGGGACGTGGGCACCTCTAGGACAGAGCGGGCACCTCTAGGACAGGGCGGCTCAGGGACGCGGGCACCTCTAGGACAGGGCGGCTCAGGGCCGCGGGCACCTCTAGGACAGGGCGGCTCAGGGACGCGGGCACCTCTAGGACAGGGCGGCTCAGGGACGCGGGCACCTCTAGGACAGGACGGCTCTGGGACGCGGGCACCTCTAGGACAGGGCGGCTCTAGGACAGGACGGCTCTGGGACGCGGGCACCTCTAGGACAGGACGGCTCTAGGACGGGACGGCTCTGGGACACGGGCAACTCTAGGACAGGGCGGGCACCTCTAGGACAGGACGGCTCTGGGACGCGGGCACCTCTAGGACAGGGCGGCTCTGGGACGCGGCACCTCTAGGACAGGGCGGATCTGGGACGCGGGCACCTCTAGGACAGGGCGTCTCTGGGACGTGGGCACCTCTAGGACAGAGCGGGCACCTCTAGGACAGGGCGGCTCAGGGACGCGGGCACCTCTAGGACAGGGCGGCTCAGGGACGCGGGCACCTCTAGGACAGGGCGGCTCAGGGACGCGGGCACCTCTAGGACAGGGCGGCTCAGGGACGCGGGCACCTCTAGGACAGGGCGGCTCAGGGACGCGGGCACCTCTAGGACAGGACGGCTCTGGGACGCGGGCACCTCTAGGACAGGGCGGCTCTAGGACAGGACGGCTCTGGGACGCGGGCACCTCTAGGACAGGACGGCTCTAGGACGGGACGGCTCTGGGACACGGGCAACTCTAGGACAGGGCGGGCACCTCTAGGACAGGACGGCTCTGGGACGCGGGCACCTCTAGGACAGGGCGGCTCTGGGACGCGGCACCTCTAGGACAGGGCGGATCTGGGATGCGGGCACCTCTAGGACAGGGCGGCTCTAGGACGGGACGGCTCTGGGACACGGGCAACTCTAGGACAGGGCGGGCACCTCTAGGACAGGACGGCTCTGGGACGCGGGCACCTCTAGGACAGGGCGGCTCTGGGACGCGGCACCTCTAGGACAGG
This sequence comes from Ascaphus truei, assembly GCF_040206685.1. NCBI lineage: Eukaryota > Metazoa > Chordata > Amphibia > Anura > Ascaphidae > Ascaphus > Ascaphus truei. The sequence continues at coordinate 183,932,799 of NC_134485.1, forward strand.
GCGGATCTGGGATGCGGGCACCTCTAGGACAGGGCGGCTCAGGGACGCGGGCACCTCTAGGACAGGACGGCTCTAGGACAGGGTGGCTCTGGGACGCGGGCACCTCTAGGACAGGGCGGCTCTGGGACGCGGCACCTCTAGGACAGGGCGGATCTGGGACGCGGGCACCTCTAGGACAGGATGGGCACCTCTAGGACAGGACGGCTCTGGGACGCGGGCACCTCTAGGACAGGACGGCTCAGGGACACGGGCACCTCTAGGACAGGGCGGATCTGGGACGCGGGCACCTCTAGGACAGGGCGGGCACCTCTAGGACAGGACGGCTCAGGGACGCGGGCACCTCTAGGACAGGGCGGGCACCTCTAGGACAGGGCGGGCACCTCTAGGACAGGGCGGATCTGGGACGCGGCACCTCTAGGACAGGGCGGCTCAGGGACGCGGGCACCTCTAGGACAGGACGGCTCTAGGACAGGGTGGCTCTGGGACGCGGGCACCTCTAGGACAGGGCGGCTCTGGGACGCGGCACCTCTAGGACAGGACGGGCACCTCTAGGACAGGACGGCTCTGGGACGCGGGCACCTCTAGGACAGGGCGGGCACCTCTAGGATAGGACGGCTCTGGGACGCGGACACCTCTAGGACAGGACGGCTCAGGGACACGGGCACCTCTAGGACAGGGCGGATCTGGGACGCGGGCACCTCTAGGACAGGGCGGGCACCTCTAGGACAGGGCGACTCTGGGACGCGGGCACCTCTAGGACAGGGTGGCTCTGGGACGCGGGCACCTCTAGGACAGGGCGGCTCTGGGACGCGGCACCTCTAGGACAGGGCGGATCTGGGATGCGGGCACCTCTAGGACAGGGCGGCTCAGGGACGCGGGCACCTCTAGGACAGGACGGCTCTAGGACAGGGTGGCTCTGGGACGCGGGCACCTCTAGGACAGGGCGGCTCTGGGACGCGGCACCTCTAGGACAGGGCGGATCTGGGACGCGGGCACCTCTAAGACAGGACGGCTCAGGGACGCGGGCACCTCTAGGACAGGGCGGGCACCTCTAGGACAGGGCGGCTCTGGGACGCGGCACCTCTAGGACAGGGCGGCTCTGGGACGCGGCACCTCTAGGACAGGACGGCTCAGGGATGCGAGCACCTCTAGGACAGGGCGGAGCAGGGACACAGGCACCTCTAGGACAGGGCGGGCACCTCTAGGACAGGGCAGAGCAGGTACGCGGGCACCTCTGGGACAGGGCGGATCTGGGACGCGGGCACCTCTAGGACAGGGCGGCTCTGGTACGTGGGCACCTCTAGGACAGGGCGGCTCTGGTACGCGGGCACCTCTAGGACAGGGCGGCTCAGGGACGCGGGCACCTCTAGGACAGGGCACCTCTAGGACAGGGCGGCTCTGGGACGCGGGCACCTCTGGGACAGGGCACCTCTGGGACGCGGGCACCTCTAGGACAGGGCGGCTCCGGTACGCGGGCACCTCTAGGACAGGGCGGCTCAGGGACGCGGGCACCTCTAGGACAGGGCACCTCTAGGACAGGGCGGGCACCTCTAGGACAGGGCGGCTCTGGGACGCGGGCACCTCTAGGACAGGACGGCTCTGGGACGCGGGCACCTCTAGGACAGGGCGGCTCTGGGACGCGGGCACCTCTAGGACAGGGCGGGCACCTCTAGGACAGGACGGCTCTGGGACGCGGGCACCTCTAGGACAGGGCACCTCTAGGACAGGGCGGCTCTAGGACGCGGGCACCTCTAGGACAGGGCACCTCTGGGACAGGGCGGGCACCTCTAGGACAGGGCGGCTCTGGGACGCGGGCACCTCTAGGACAGGGCGGAGCAGGGACACAGGCACCTCTAGGACAGGGCGGGCACCTCTAGGACAGGGCGGCTCTGGGACGCGGGCACCTCTAGGACAGGGCGGCTCTGGGACGCGGGCACCTCTAGGACAGGGCGGCTCTGGGACGCGGGCACCTCTAGGACAGGGCGGATCTGGGACGCGGCACCTCTAGGACAGGGCGGATCTGGGATGCCGGCACCTCTAGGACAGGGCGGCTCAGGGATGCGGGCACCTCTAGGACAGGGCGGCTCTGGGACGCGGCACCTCTAGGACAGGACGGGCACCTCTAGGACAGGACGGCTCTGGGACGCGGGCACCTCTAGGACAGGGCGGGCACCTCTAGGACAGGACGGCTCTGGGACGCGGGCACCTCTAGGACAGGACGGCTCAGGGACACGGGCACCTCTAGGACAGGGCGGATCTGGGACGCGGGCACCTCTAGGACAGGGCGGGCACCTCTAGGACAGGACGGCTCTGGGACGCGGGCACCTCTAGGACAGGACGGCTCAGGGACACGGGCACCTTTAGGACAGGGCGGATCTGGGACGCGGGCACCTCTAGGACAGGGCGGGCACCTCTAGGACAGGGCGACTCTGGGACGCGGGCACCTCTAGGACAGGGTGGCTCTGGGACGCGGGCACCTCTAGGACAGGGCGGGCACCTCTAGGACAGGACGGCTCTGGGACGCGGGCACCTCTAGGACAGGACGGCTCAGGGACACGGGCACCTTTAGGACAGGGCGGATCTGGGACGCGGGCACCTCTAGGACAGGGCGGGCACCTCTAGGACAGGGCGACTCTGGGACGCGGGCACCTCTAGGACAGGGTGGCTCTGGGACGCGGGCACCTCTAGGACAGGGTGGCTCTGGGACGCGGGCACCTCTAGGACAGGGCGGCTCTGGGACGCGGCACCTCTAGGACAGGGCGGATCTGGGATGCGGGCACCTCTAGGACAGGGCGGCTCAGGGACGCGGGCACCTCTAGGACAGGACGGCTCTAGGACAGGGTGGCTCTGGGACGCGGGCACCTCTAGGACAGGGCGGCTCTGGGACGCGGCACCTCTAGGACAGGGCGGATCTGGGACGCGGGCACCTCTAAGACAGGACGGCTCAGGGACGCGGGCACCTCTAGGACAGGGCGGGCACCTCTAGGACAGGGCGGGCACCTCTAGGACAGGGCGGCTCTGGGACGCGGCACCTCTAGGACAGGGCGGATCAGGGACGCGGGAACCTCTAAGACAGGGCAGAGCAGGTACGCGGGCACCTCTAGGACAGGGCGGATCTGGGACGCGGGCACCTCTAGGACAGGACGGCTCAGGGATGCGAGCACCTCTAGGACAGGGCGGAGCAGGGACACAGGCACCTCTAGGACAGGGCGGGCACCTCTAGGACAGGGCGGGCACCTCTAGGACAGGGCAGAGCAGGTACGCGGGCACCTCTGGGACAGGGCGGATCTGGGACGCGGGCACCTCTAGGACAGGGCGGCTCTGGTACGTGGGCACCTCTAGGACAGGGCGGCTCTAGGACAGGGCGGCTCTGGGACGCGGGCACCTCTGGGACAGGGCACCTCTGGGACGCGGGCACCTCTAGGACAGGGCGGCTCCGGTACGCGGGCACCTCTAGGACAGGGCGGCTCAGGGACGCGGGCACCTCTAGGACAGGGCACCTCTAGGACAGGGCGGGCACCTCTAGGACAGGGCGGCTCTGGGACGCGGGCACCTCTAGGACAGGACGGCTCTGGAACGCGGGCACCTCTAGGACAGGGCGGCTCTGGGACGTGGGCACCTCTAGGACAGGGCGGGCACCTCTAGGACAGGACGGCTCTGGGACGCGGGCACCTCTAGGACAGGGCACCTCTAGGACAGGGCGGCTCTGGGACGCGGGCACCTCTAGGACAGGGCACCTCTGGGACAGGGCGGGCACCTCTAGGACAGGGCGGCTCTGGGACGCGGGTACCTCTAAGACAGGACGGCTCAGGGACGCGGGCACCTCTAGGACAGGGCGGAGCAGGGACACAGGCACCTCTAGAACAGGGCGGGCACCTCTAGGACAGGGCGGATCTGGGACACGGGCACCTCTAGGACAGGGCGGCTCTGGGACGCGGGCACCTCTAGGACAGGGCGGCTCTGGGATGCGGGCACCTCTAGGACAGGGCGGCTCTGGGACGCGGGCACCTCTAGGACAGGACGGCTCTGGGACGCGGGCACCTCTAGGACAGGGCGGCTCTGGGACGCGGGCACCTCTAGGAGAGGGCGGGCACCTCTAGGACAGGACGGCTCTGGGACGCGGGCACCTCTAGGACAGGACAGCTCTGGGACGCGGGCACCTCTAGGACAGGGCGGCTCTGGGACGCGGGCACCTCTAGGACAGGGCGGGCACCTCTAGGACAGGACGGCTCTGGGACGCGGGCACCTCTAGGACAGGGCGGCTCTGGGACGCGGGCACCTCTAGGACAGGGCGGCTCTGGGACGCGGGCACCTCTAGGACAGGGCGGATCTGGGACGCGGGCACCTCTAGGACAGGGCGGATCTGAGACGCGGGCACCTCTAGGACAGGGCGGAGCAGGGACGCGGGCACCTCTAGGACAGGGCGGTTCTGGGACGTGGGCACCTCTAGGACAGGGCGGGCACCTCTAGGACAGGGCGGGCACCTCTAGGACAGGGCGGCTCTGGTACGCGGGCACCTCTAGGACAGGGCGGCTCAGGGACGCGGGCACCTCTAGGACAGGGCGGGCACCTCTAGGACAGGACGGCTCTGGGACGCGGGCACCTCTAGGACAGGACGGCTCTGGGACGCGGGCACCTCTAGGACAGGGCGGCTCTAGGACAGGACGGCTCTGGGACGCGGGCACCTCTAGGACAGGACGGCTCTAGGACGGGACGGCTCTGGGACACGGGCAACTCTAGGACAGGGCGGGCACCTCTAGGACAGGACGGCTCTGGGACGCGGGCACCTCTAGGACAGGGCGGCTCTGGGACGCGGCACCTCTAGGACAGGGCGGATCTGGGACGCGGGCACCTCTAGGACAGGGCGGCTCTGGGACGTGGGCACCTCTAGGACAGAGCGGGCACCTCTTGGACAGGGCGGCTCAGGGACGCGGGCACCTCTAGGACAGGGCGGCTCAGGGACGCGGGCACCTCTAGGACAGGGCGGCTCAGGGACGCGGGCACCTCTAGGACAGGGCGGCTCAGGGACGCGGGCACCTCTAGGACAGGGCGGCTCAGGGACGCGGGCACCTCTAGGACAGGACGGCTCTGGGACGCGGGCACCTCTAGGACAGGGCGGCTCTAGGACAGGACGGCTCTGGGACGCGGGCACCTCTAGGACAGGACGGCTCTAGGACGGGACGGCTCTGGGACACGGGCAACTCTAGGACAGGGCGGGCACCTCTAGGACAGGACGGCTCTGGGACGCGGGCACCTCTAGGACAGGGCGACTCTGGGACGCGGCACCTCTAGGACAGGGCGGATCTGGGATGCGGGCACCTCCTAGGACAGGGCGGCTCTAGGACGGGACGGCTCTGGGACACGGGCAACTCTAGGACAGGGCGGGCACCTCTAGGACAGGACGGCTCTGGGACGCGGGCACCTCTAGGACAGGGCGGCTCTGGGACGCGGCACCTCTAGGACAGGGCGGATCTGGGATGCGGGCACCTCTAGGACAGGGCGGCTCAGGGACGCGGGCACCTCTAGGACAGGACGGCTCTAGGACAGGGTGGCTCTGGGACGCGGGCACCTCTAGGACAGGGCGGCTCTGGGACGCGGCACCTCTAGGACAGGGCGGATCTGGGACGCGGGCACCTCTAGGACAGGACGGGCACCTCTAGGACAGGACGGCTCTGGGACGCGGGCACCTCTAGGACAGGACGGCTCAGGGACACGGGCACCTCTAGGACAGGGCGGATCTGGGACGCGGGCACCTCTAGGACAGGGCGGCTCAGGGACGCGGGCACCTCTAGGACAGGACGGCTCTAGGACAGGGTGGCTCTGGGACGCGGGCACCTCTAGGACAGGGCGGCTCTGGGACGCGGCACCTCTAGGACAGGACGGGCACCTCTAGGACAGGACGGCTCTGGGACGCGGGCACCTCTAGGACAGGGCGGGCACCTCTAGGACAGGACGGCTCTGGGACGCGGGCACCTCTAGGACAGGACGGCTCAGGGACACGGGCACCTCTAGGACAGGGCGGATCTGGGACGCGGGCACCTCTAGGACAGGGCGGGCACCTCTAGGACAGGACGGCTCTGGGACGCGGGCACCTCTAGGACAGGACGGCTCAGGGACACGGGCACCTCTAGGACAGGGCGGATCTGGGACGCGGGCACCTCTAGGACAGGGCGGGCACCTCTAGGACAGGGCGACTCTGGGACGCGGGCACCTCTAGGACAGGGTGGCTCTGGGACGCGGGCACCTCTAGGACAGGGCGGCTCTGGGACGCGGCACCTCTAGGACAGGGCGGATCTGGGATGCGGGCACCTCTAGGACAGGGCGGCTCAGGGACGCGGGCACCTCTAGGACAGGACGGCTCTAGGACAGGGTGGCTCTGGGACGCGGGCACCTCTAGGACAGGGCGGCTCTGGGACGCGGCACCTCTAGGACAGGGCGGATCTGGGACGCGGGCACCTCTAAGACAGGACGGCTCAGGGACGCGGGCACCTGTAGGACAGGGCGGGCACCTCTAGGACAGGGCGGGCACCTCTAGGACAGGGCGGCTCTGGGACGCGGCACCTCTAGGACAGGGCGGATCAGGGACGCGGGAACCTCTAAGACAGGGCAGAGCAGGTACGCGGGCACCTCTAGGACAGGGCGGATCTGGGACGCGGGCACCTCTAGGACAGGACGGCTCAGGGATGCGAGCACCTCTAGGACAGGGCGGAGCAGGGACACAGGCACCTCTAGGACAGGGCGGGCACCTCTAGGACAGGGCAGAGCAGGTACGCGGGCACCTCTGGGACAGGGCGGATCTGGGACGCGGGCACCTCTAGGACAGGGCGGCTCTGGTACGTGGGCACCTCTAGGACAGGGCGGCTCTGGTACGCGGGCACCTCTAGGACAGGGCGGCTCAGGGACGCGGGCACCTCTAGGACAGGGCACCTCTAGGACAGGGCGGCTCTGGGACGCGGGCACCTCTGGGACAGGGCACCTCTGGGACGCGGGCACCTCTAGGACAGGGCGGCTCCGGTACGCGGGCACCTCTAGGACAGGGCGGCTCAGGGACGCGGGCACCTCTAGGACAGGGCACCTCTAGGACAGGGCGGGCACCTCTAGGACAGGGCGGCTCTGGGACGCGGGCACCTCTAGGACAGGACGGCTCTGGGACGCGGGCACCTCTAGGACAGGGCGGCTCTGGGACGCGGGCACCTCTAGGACAGGGCGGGCACCTCTAGGACAGGACGGCTCTGGGACGCGGGCACCTCTAGGACAGGGCACCTCTAGGACAGGGCGGCTCTAGGACGCGGGCACCTCTAGGACAGGGCACCTCTGGGACAGGGCGGGCACCTCTAGGACAGGGCGGCTCTGGGACGCGGGCACCTCTAGGACAGGGCGGAGCAGGGACACAGGCACCTCTAGGACAGGGCGGGCACCTCTAGGACAGGGCGGCTCTGGGACGCGGGCACCTCTAGGACAGGGCGGCTCTGGGACGCGGGCACCTCTAGGACAGGGCGGCTCTGGGACGCGGGCACCTCTAGAACAGGGCGGCTCTGGGACGCGGGCACCTCTAGGACAGGACGGCTCTGGGACGCGGGCACCTCTAGGACAGGACGGCTCAGGGACACGGGCACCTCTAGGACAGGGCGGATCTGGGACGCGGGCACCTCTAGGACAGGGCGGCTCAGGGACGCGGGCACCTCTAGGACAGGACGGCTCTAGGACAGGGTGGCTCTGGGACGCGGGCACCTCTAGGACAGGGCGGCTCTGGGACGCGGCACCTCTAGGACAGGACGGGCACCTCTAGGACAGGACGGCTCTGGGACGCGGGCACCTCTAGGACAGGGCGGGCACCTCTAGGACAGGACGGCTCTGGGACGCGGGCACCTCTAGGACAGGACGGCTCAGGGACACGGGCACCTCTAGGACAGGGCGGATCTGGGACGCGGGCACCTCTAGGACAGGGCGGGCACCTCTAGGACAGGACGGCTCTGGGACGCGGGCACCTCTAGGACAGGACGGCTCAGGGACACGGGCACCTTTAGGACAGGGCGGATCTGGGACGCGGGCACCTCTAGGACAGGGCGGGCACCTCTAGGACAGGGCGACTCTGGGACGCGGGCACCTCTAGGACAGGGTGGCTCTGGGACGCGGGCACCTCTAGGACAGGGCGGCTCTGGGACGCGGCACCTCTAGGACAGGGCGGATCTGGGATGCGGGCACCTCTAGGACAGGGCGGCTCAGGGACGCGGGCACCTCTAGGACAGGACGGCTCTAGGACAGGGTGGCTCTGGGACGCGGGCACCTCTAGGACAGGGCGGCTCTGGGACGCGGCACCTCTAGGACAGGGCGGATCTGGGACGCGGGCACCTCTAAGACAGGACGGCTCAGGGACGCGGGCACCTGTAGGACAGGGCGGGCACCTCTAGGACAGGGCGGGCACCTCTAGGACAGGGCGGCTCTGGGACGCGGCACCTCTAGGACAGGGCGGATCAGGGACGCGGGAACCTCTAAGACAGGGCAGAGCAGGTACGCGGGCACCTCTAGGACAGGGCGGATCTGGGACGCGGGCACCTCTAGGACAGGACGGCTCAGGGATGCGAGCACCTCTAGGACAGGGCGGAGCAGGGACACAGGCACCTCTAGGACAGGGCGGGCACCTCTAGGACAGGGCAGAGCAGGTACGCGGGCACCTCTGGGACAGGGCGGATCTGGGACGCGGGCACCTCTAGGACAGGGCGGCTCTGGTACGTGGGCACCTCTAGGACAGGGCGGCTCTGGTACGCGGGCACCTCTAGGACAGGGCGGCTCAGGGACGCGGGCACCTCTAGGACAGGGCACCTCTAGGACAGGGCGGCTCTGGGACGCGGGCACCTCTGGGACAGGGCACCTCTGGGACGCGGGCACCTCTAGGACAGGGCGGCTCCGGTACGCGGGCACCTCTAGGACAGGGCGGCTCAGGGACGCGGGCACCTCTAGGACAGGGCACCTCTAGGACAGGGCGGGCACCTCTAGGACAGGGCGGCTCTGGGACGCGGGCACCTCTAGGACAGGACGGCTCTGGGACGCGGGCACCTCTAGGACAGGGCGGCTCTGGGACGCGGGCACCTCTAGGACAGGGCGGGCACCTCTAGGACAGGACGGCTCTGGGACGCGGGCACCTCTAGGACAGGGCACCTCTAGGACAGGGCGGCTCTAGGACGCGGGCACCTCTAGGACAGGGCACCTCTGGGACAGGGCGGGCACCTCTAGGACAGGGCGGCTCTGGGACGCGGGCACCTCTAGGACAGGGCGGAGCAGGGACACAGGCACCTCTAGGACAGGGCGGGCACCTCTAGGACAGGGCGGCTCTGGGACGCGGGCACCTCTAGGACAGGGCGGCTCTGGGACGCGGGCACCTCTAGGACAGGGCGGCTCTGGGACGCGGGCACCTCTAGAACAGGGCGGCTCTGGGACGCGGGCACCTCTAGGACAGGACGGCTCTGGGACGCGGGCACCTCTAGGACAGGACGGCTCAGGGACACGGGCACCTCTAGGACAGGGCGGATCTGGGACGCGGGCACCTCTAGGACAGGGCGGCTCAGGGACGCGGGCACCTCTAGGACAGGACGGCTCTAGGACAGGGTGGCTCTGGGACGCGGGCACCTCTAGGACAGGGCGGCTCTGGGACGCGGCACCTCTAGGACAGGACGGGCACCTCTAGGACAGGACGGCTCTGGGACGCGGGCACCTCTAGGACAGGGCGGGCACCTCTAGGACAGGACGGCTCTGGGACGCGGGCACCTCTAGGACAGGACGGCTCAGGGACACGGGCACCTCTAGGACAGGGCGGATCTGGGACGCGGGCACCTCTAGGACAGGGCGGGCACCTCTAGGACAGGACGGCTCTGGGACGCGGGCACCTCTAGGACAGGACGGCTCAGGGACACGGGCACCTTTAGGACAGGGCGGATCTGGGACGCGGGCACCTCTAGGACAGGGCGGGCACGTCTAGGACAGGGCGACTCTGGGACGCGGGCACCTCTAGGACAGGGTGGCTCTGGGACGCGGGCACCTCTAGGACAGGGCGGCTCTGGGACGCGGCACCTCTAGGACAGGGCGGATCTGGGATGCGGGCACCTCTAGGACAGGGCGGCTCAGGGACGCGGGCACCTCTAGGACAGGACGGCTCTAGGACAGGGTGGCTCTGGGACGCGGGCACCTCTAGGACAGGGCGGCTCTGGGACGCGGCACCTCTAGGACAGGGCGGATCTGGGACGCGGGCACCTCTAAGACAGGACGGCTCAGGGACGCGGGCACCTCTAGGACAGGGCGGGCACCTCTAGGACAGGGCGGGCACCTCTAGGACAGGGCGGCTCTGGGACGCGGCACCTCTAGGACAGGGCGGATCAGGGACGCGGGAACCTCTAAGACAGGGCAGAGCAGGTACGCGGGCACCTCTAGGACAGGGCGGATCTGGGACGCGGGCACCTCTAGGACAGGACGGCTCAGGGATGCGAGCACCTCTAGGACAGGGCGGAGCAGGGACACAGGCACCTCTAGGACAGGGCGGGCACCTCTAGGACAGGGCGGGCACCTCTAGGACAGGGCAGAGCAGGTACGCGGGCACCTCTGGGACAGGGCGGATCTGGGACGCGGGCACCTCTGGGACAGGGCACCTCTAGGACAGGGCGGCTCCGGTACGCGGGCACCTCTAGGACAGGGCGGCTCAGGGACGCGGGCACCTCTAGGACAGGGCACCTCTAGGACAGGGCGGGCACCTCTAGGACAGGGCGGCTCTGGGACGCGGGCACCTCTAGGACAGGACGGCTCTGGAACGCGGGCACCTCTAGGACAGGGCGGCTCTGGGACGCGGGCACCTCTAGGACAGGGCGGGCACCTCTAGGACAGGACGGCTCTGGGACGCGGGCACCTCTAGGACAGGGCACCTCTAGGACAGGGCGGCTCTGGGACGCGGGCACCTCTAGGACAGGGCACCTCTGGGACAGGGCGGGCACCTCTAGGACAGGGCGGCTCTGGGACGCGGGTACCTCTAAGACAGGACGGCTCAGGGACGCGGGCACCTCTAGGACAGGGCGGAGCAGGGACACAGGCACCTCTAGAACAGGGCGGGCACCTCTAGGACAGGGCGGATCTGGGACGCGGGCACCTCTAGGACAGGGCGGCTCTGGGACGCGGGCACCTCTAGGACAGGGCGGCTCTGGGACGCGGGCACCTCTAGGACAGGGCGGCTCTGGGACGCGGGCACCTCTAGGACAGGACGGCTCTGGGACGCGGGCACCTATAGGACAGGGCGGCTCTGGGACGCGGGCACCTCTAGGAGAGGGCGGGCACCTCTAGGACAGGATGGCTCTGGGACGCGGGCACCTCTAGGACAGGACAGCTCTGGGACGCGGGCACCTCTAGGACAGGGCGGCTCTGGGACGCGGGCACCTCTAGGACAGGGCGGGCACCTCTAGGACAGGACGGCTCTGGGACGCGGGCACCTCTAGGACAGGGCGGCTCTGGGACGCGGGCACCTCTAGGACAGGGCGGCTCTGGGACGCGGGCACCTCTAGGACAGGGCGGCTCTGGGACGCGGGCACCTCTAGGACAGGGCGGATCTGGGACGCGGGCACCTCTAGGACAGGGCGGAGCAGGGACGCGGGCACCTCTAGGACAGGGCGGCTCTGGGACGTGGGCACCTCTAGGACAGGGCGGGCACCTCTAGGACAGGGCGGGCACCTCTAGGACAGGGCGGCTCTGGTACGCGGGCACCTCTAGGACAGGGCGGCTCAGGGACGCGGGCACCTCTAGGACAGGGCGGGCACCTCTAGGACAGGACGGCTCTGGGACGCGGGCACCTCTAGGACAGGACGGCTCTGGGACGCGGGCACCTCTAGGACAGGACGGCTCTGGGACGCGGGCACCTCTAGGACAGGGCGGCTCTGGGACGCGGGCACCTCTAGGACAGGGCGGGCACCTCTAGGACAGGGCGGCTCTAGGACGCGGGCACCTCTAAGACAGGACGGCTCAGGGACGCGGGCACCTCTAGGACAGGGCGGCTCAGGGACGCGGGCACCTCTAGGACAGGGCGGAGCAGGGACACAGGCACCTCTAGGACAGGGCGGATCTGGGACGCGGGCACCTCTAGGACAGGGCGGCTCTGGGACGCGGGCACCTCTAGGACAGGGCGGCTCTGGGACGCGGGCACCTCTAGGACAGGGCGGCTCTGGGACAGGGCACCTCTAGGACAGGGCGGCTCTGGGACGCGGGCACCTCTAGGACAGGGCGGATCTGGGACGCGGGCACCTCTGGGACGCGGGCACCTCTAGGACAGGGCGGCTCTGGGACGCGGGCACCTCTAGGACAGGGCGGCTCAGGGACGCGGGCACCTCTAGGACAGGGCGGCTCTGGGACGCGGGCACCTCTAGGACATGGCGGCTCTGGGACGCGGGCACCTCTAGGACAGGGCGGGCACCTCTAGGACAGGGCGGGCACCTCTAGGACAGGGTGGAGCAGGGACGCGGGCCCCTCTAGGACAGGGCGGCTCAGGGACGCGGGCACCTCTAGGACAGGGCGGCTCAGGGACGCGGGCACCTCTAGGACAGGGCGGCTCTGGGACGCGGGCACCTCTAGGACAGGGCGGCTCTGGGACGCGGGCACCTCTAGGACAGGGCGGCTCTGGGACGCGGGCACCTCTAGGACAGGGCGGCTCTGGGACGCGGGCACCTCTAGGACAGGGCGGAGCAGGGACGCGGGCCCCTCTAGGACAGGGCGGCTCAGGGACGCGGGCACCTCTAGGACAGGGC
>NC_134485.1:183950571-183981531 GCF_040206685.1 Ascaphus truei
GTTTTAGGAGGATCTTAGATCAAACCCCTTATATTAGTACTGTAAAGGATAGGCAGAGAGAGAGAGGGGGAGAAGAGAGAAGAACAGAAGAAGGGGGGAGAGAGGGGATAGGAACGGGGAGAGCTAAGGGAAGGGGTGTAGTTGTCCTCCCCTCCACCTTGTCAAAAGACCCTGAGTAGACATGAACTCCCCCTTAGAGGGGTTAGTGGTCTAATGCAGAGTCCAACTGAAGCATCCATATCTCATTTTTAATCTCTTTAATTATAAGGCCACTGTGCCCAAACTTTCTCATATTGTACTATATTCTGTTTCAGGAGCGCCGATAGGTATTCCATAAGCTTGACCTCGCTTACCTTGCGAAGGACCATTTGCTTAGAAGGGGGTTTAATCTTTTTCCAATTAGCTGCTATTGAGCAGCGAGCCGCAGTCAGAATGAACGAGGCCAGTTTTTTAAGAGGGACAGAGATATCTTCGATGGGTTTCGCGAGTAGGCATATCAGCGGGTCCATCCGGACCTCAACTCCTACCGTCTCCTCAACCAATGAGCATATCATATTCCAGAAAGTCTGGATCTTTGGGCATGTCCACCATATATGCACCAGATCTCCTCTCTGGCCGCACCCCCTCCAACAGAGGTCAGACAGGCCAGGGAAGATCCGGCTCAGCCTACTCGGGATTAAGTACCATTGATATAGAATTTTATATATATTTTCCTTAGTAGTAGTGCAAATAGAAGTTTTGGCTGCTGCTTCCCAAATATCCTCCCATTCATCTCTGTCTATATCAAGATTGAGGTCTTCAGCCCATTTCAACATATAATTGTGGTTGACGGGACTCCTGGACCGTGCTAGCCCCGCGTAAATCTCTGAGATCAGACCCTTCCGGTATGTGCCCACCATACACATCTTTTCAAAAGACGTTGGACCTTCAAATTTGGATGTTTGGGAAATTGTTAGGAGAAAGTGTCTGATCTGAAGATAACCATAAAGTGGGAGTTTCATGGGGAGGCATTTCTCCTGTAAATCAAGTAACGGAATAAGAGTCCCTTTGTCTATTAGATCTCTTGCTGATTTGATGTTAGCCAAACTAAATGCTTTAAGGTTCCCTGGGACACAACCCGGAGGGAATTCAGGGTTACCAAAAATGGGAGTGAGTATGGAGGGGGAAGACGTCAGTTTATATTTATTTCTTGTTTTTGTCCAAATTTTCCACGTGCATCTCATTGCTCCCAGGCCTGTTCTGTCCGATATTATCTTCTCTCCCCCTCCGGACCAAAGTATTGCCCCGAGTGAGAGGGGAGCGACACAGGAGGACTCAATTTCCAACCAGCCGCAAGACACTGGATCGTTGTTCCAAACTATCGCTTGTTTTAGGTGGGTCGCTTGATAATAATTAATTATATCTGGTACTCCCAGACCTCCACATTCCCGTGGTGCCAACATTACCGATCTAGCCACTCGCGGCTTTTTGTCCTTCCAGATAAATTGGAAAATACTATTTTGAATGCTTTTAAGGTCTGCCAGCGGAACACAGACCGGGAGGGTCTGGAAGACGTACAGTAGCCTGGGAAGGATGTTCATCTTAACAGATGTCACTCTTCCGAGCCATGAAATGTGGTACTTGTTCCAGCACTGTAGGTTTTTTTTAATTTCTGTAAATAAGGGGGGGAAATTATATTTAAATAAGGCAGCATAAGAATTTGCGATTCTGATCCCTAGGTATTTAATGTTGTTAGGGCTCCATTTATAACTAAAATTAATTTGCAATAGTTTTACCTCGGGGGCGAGAAGTGATAGGTTCAGGGCTTCAGATTTATCGCTGTTAATTTTATACCCTGATACCCGACCAAATTTTTCCAGCTGTGACTGGAGGTTAGGCAGAGTCGTCATTGGGGACGACAATGACAAAATGATATCATCTGCAAAAAGAGATATCTTGTATTCTCGCGCTCCAATAACAATCCCTTTTATATCATCGTCATTTCTAATTGTGGCCGCGAGTGGTTCAATCGACAATGCAAACAGAAGTGGGGACAAGGGACAACCCTGCCTTGTACCATTCGTAATTTTTATGGGACTTGAGTCTCCTCCCGGGAGTTTTACAACCGCTGTTGGGTTTTTGTACAGAGCTCTGATCCCCTCTAAGAAGGGGCCCCTGAAGCCGAATTTAATCAATGTTTGGTCTAAAAAGTCCCACCTAATTCTATCGAATGCTTTTTCGGCATCCAAGCTCAACAAAAATGCTCTTGTACCTGAGAGATGCACGTGGTCCACAATGTTTATTATTTTCAGAGTATTATCTGAAGCTTGTCTGCCCGAAATAAATCCAACCTGGTCTTTATGAATCAAGCTCGGAAGAATCGGGTTTAGTCTGTTTGCTAAAATCTTACTATATATTTTTAGATCAGAATTTAGAAGAGATATCGGCCTATAATTGCCACACTGCAGTGGGTCTCTACCTTCTTTGTGAATTATTGCCAGGTTGGCTGTTGACATAGAGGCCGGGACATCTTCACCCCCCATAAATGCGTTGAAAACTTCTACTAGGTGCGGAGCCAGCACGGCCTTAAACTTCTTGTAATATTGGTTTGAGAACCCGTCTGGCCCTGGAGTCTTATTTATTTTTAATTGTTTTATTACTTCAAATAGTTCTTTGGGCGTTATTTTCTCATTTAATTGTGAGATAGTTTTTTCTGGAAGGGCCGGAAGGTTGCATTCCTCTAAGTACTTTGAGATGGTCGTCAACCCGGACTGAGTATTTTGGGAGGGATTTAAATTATAGAGTTTCGTATAATATTCTGAGAATTCTTGGGCAATCTCGCTTTCTTTGAATGTTTTGAGACCAGATTTGGTTCGGATTGCTGTAATTTGGGTTTTGACCCTTTGACCTCTTAATTTATTGGCCAATAACCGGTCTGCCTTGTTTCCTTTATCGTAGTAACGTTGATTCGTCCAACGAAGTGCCCGCTCTACTTCCTCTAATTGGACTCTTTTAAATTCAGTCCTTGTTTCAACTAGGGTCTTATATATTTTTTTAGTAGGCTTGGATTTATGTTGAGTCTCCAGAGCCTGGACCTTGTCCATTAATTCTTTATATTCTTTTTGCTTTTTTTTCTTTTTATATGACGCTAGAGAAATGAGAGAGCCTCGAATAGATGCCTTATGGGCTTCCCACAGCGTGATCGGAGACTCGACTGACCCCTTGTTTAGGTCAAAATATTCTACTATTTTTTGAGTAAATGTGCTCACTATTTCTGGGGAATTTAACAGGGAATCATTTAGTTTCCATTTATAGCTGGAATTCTTTATAAAAGGCAAAGAGAGCTCCATTTCAATGGGGGCATGGTCAGACCAAGAAATTGAGCCAATATTCGACTGGGAGGACGCCTGGAGAACATCCCTGGTACCTAGAAAATAGTCAATCCTCGAGTAGGTCTGATGTGGGGTTGAGAAGAAGGAGTAATCTCTCTGTCCCTGGTGTTGGGACCTCCAGATATCAAACAGTGGGAAATCTTTCATTATTTCCTTAAATTTCTTAGCATTAAGGATAGTAGTCTTGGGTGGGACTGTGCCATGAGCATTGGCTCTATCATGTTCCGGGGAACTGATCATATTAAAATCACCTGCAAGTATTACTGATGTGTGATTGTGTCTACTTACTATCTCCAACACTGTCTCGAGGAAAGGAACCTGGTTTTCATTTGGTGCATAGATGTTCACCATGGTGATCGGCACCCCTGAAAGAGAACCCAATAGGATTAAATATCTTCCCTCCGGGTCTGCAACGGATTTATCTATCGCAAAAGGAGTGTTACTACGAAATAAAATGGCCACTCCTCTCTTCTTCTTGCAGCTTGATGCGTAGTACGCCTGAGGATACGTGTTATTAAAAGTGTTGGGGGGTGAAATAGAGTTGAAATGTGTCTCTTGCAGGAAAAGGATATCTCCTTTGAGCTTATTCAGTTCCTGCAGAGCTAATCTTCGTTTCCCCACTGAGTTTAAACCTTTCACGTTCATGGATATAAGTTTTAATGTTGTTGTATTAGTCATTTCATGGCTGTTGGATTGGAGACCCTTGACTCGGCCGCTTTCCCAAGGCAGCTTAGGTCTGGGATGGGGAGGGAAGGAGGGAGAGGGGTAGAGGACAGGAGATAGAGTGAGAAGATAGGAAAGGAAACAGATGGGCTTTTAAAGAGCCCTAACATTGGATCCTCCGGTGCCCTAGTGGCCGAAGGTAAGAGCTTATTGCTCTTTGGAGAACTTCCTGTGCGCCCTCGCAGCGGCTCCCTGAGAGAGGACTCCGAGCCCTCCTTTCGTGCTTCATTTCTACCAGTTATGTACATAAACTAGTTAATAAAGGCACTTTAACTTTTTCTAGCATACATATTATTTTCCCCTGTCTCCAGGTCCTAGGAGGCATCTGTGCAATCCTTACTAAGTAGGGGAGGGGGGGACACCAAAGGTCAGATTGCAGTTTTTCCCCTTTTTTTTTTTTTAACTTTAAACAAATTAACATCTTATAAACGTAATTAACTCTTCAACATATATGTGACTTAAAATATTCAGCCTATTACCCCAACCCCGAAATTGACCCTCATTGTCCACCATTGCTTCCTATACGCCAGACCTGGTTTCTTCATGTGTTGGACTCTCATTCTTTTAGTAGGATTTTGGCGCCTAGTCGTTCGTGGATTCACAATTCAACGCAGCGTGGGGTCTCCAAACCTCTCCCCCCTCCCCTGCCAGCCTCCAGGCCTGGAGTTATTCCTGAAGGCAATTCGAACAGATGCTCGCCTGTTCCCCGTTTGCACCGAGTCCACATCCGCCTCCTGCTCCTCTTCTGCGACCGCCGTTGGGGGCAGGCCTATATCCTTAAGGAAGCGTGGTGCGTCTTCTGGGTAAGTAATTGAGTGGAATTTGCCATTGATGGATACGATTAGCTTGAAGGGAAAGCCCCAACGATAGCGTATATTGTGGCTCCTCAGCGTTTCCGTAATTGGACGCATTTCCCTTCTGCGCTCTATCGTGGCCCTGGAGAGGTCACTGAAGATCTGGAGTTGGGCACTTCGAAAAGTTATGTCACTTTTTTGCCTGCTGGCATTTAGGATTTTCTCCTTAACAGTGTAAGAGTGGAACCTTACCAGGATATCTCTTATTCTCCCTGGATCCGGGGATTTTGGACCAGGCGCCCTGTGTGCTCGATCTATTTCAATGACCTTTTGAGCTAGTTCTGGGGCTATTGTTATAAAGAGATCCTTAAGATATGGCACCAAGGCCTCCATTAAAACATTTTCAGGAACGTTCCGGATACGGAGGTTTTGCCTCCTGTCTCTATTTTCCTGGTCTTCAATTTGATCCTTCAGTGCTCTGATTTCGAACCCCATCCGGCTCATATCATCTTCCATGGAGGATTGTGCTCCTGCCACCTCCTCTATCTTGTGTTCTAGCGTATCTGTGCGCTCTGTAAGGGAGTGCAGCTCCGACCTCACCTCTTTAATTGCTGAGGCTAGGTCCTCCTGAAACCCCCTTCTCATTCTGGAGAATAACCCCTCCATGTATTCTCGATTGATCTCCCCCCTCAATCCGCCTCTATCACCGTGACCTCAGCGAGCTCTTCAGGTATACATTCGGAACCGCCATCTTGTGAGGCTTCATTGAGGTGGGACGGGCGCGGACCCGGCGAAAAATATGTGGAGACACTTGGCGTTTTATTTTTATGTTTATTTGACATCTTCACTCCTTGCTCCTGTTCACTGTATTTTAAAGTAAATAATTTGTGTTTTAAAGGTGTTACTGTTTTACTGTTGTGTTTTTTTATTTTTTATTTTTTTTATTTATTTATTTATTGACACTCCCCCCCCCCCCCCCTCTCAGTCCGGAGGCTGGAGTCAACGAGGCCCCGAGGCTCCTCCCCAGCACCCCCCACGGAGCTACCAGGGGAAAGATACAGGCCACCACTGGTTGGGGCAGCTCAAAATGGTGGTTCCTCCTCCTCCTCAGCCCTGCGACCAGATAGGAAGGGACTTTATTTAAGTGGAGTTGGCCCAGAGTTCCTTCCTCCCGTCTTAGATCTAGGATAGTTTTATTATCTTATTGTTTATTTATTTAATTATGCGCCGGAAGGAGGAGGGGCCGCGGGGTCTGCAACGCTGTGATGGTGATCCGGCTCATCTTGTGAGATCTTACACTGCTGCTTGTTTTCTCCGCGGTCTCCCTCTGTGGTGCTCCACAACTCTGCAGTCCAGCCTGCTCCGTAGGTTAGTTATATATAGTGTATGTTAATGTTATTTTAATTATGCGCCGGAAGGAGGAGGGGCCGCGGGGTCTGCAACGCTGTGATGGTGATCCGGCTCATCTTGTGAGATCTTACACTGCTGCTTGTTTTCTCCGCGGTCTCCCTCTGTGGTGCTCCACAACTCTGCAGTCCAGCCTGCTCCGTAGGTTAGTTATATATAGTGTATGTTAATTTATTTTAATTATGCGCCGGAAGGAGGAGGGGCCGCGGGGTCTGCAGCGCTGCGATGTCGACTCAGCTCACCCTGTGAAAGCCTACCCTGCCGTTGGTCCTCTCCGCAGTGCAATGGCGGCTTCTTCCCTCCTCGGGCGCCGACCACCTCCTTTGGGGGGTAGAGCAAAACCCTACAACCTGGAAAGATGCCTTAGGATTACGTCCTGGGAGCTTTACCCAGACGTTTCTCAACTTTTGGTGTGTTTTTGTCCTGGTATGTGCTTGTGCTATTATTTTTCTTCTGGATGGGCTCTGGAGCTCGTCTCTCAAACCGCCATTCTCTCCTGACGTCACTGGAACTCTCTGTGTGGTGTCTTTTCAGAAATATCTGGGCTTCAAAATGCTTGATTGAAGTTGGGTGTGAAAAGTACAGAGGGGGTTTGGTGTATGTTAACACCTAATTTGCAGGCCGAGTGTATATTGCTGGTAGAGACAGCTAGGCCCATGTCTGGAGCATTGGGTGTGAAATATAGCACCTGTGACAAACGTTCTCTACACACTAGTCCCAGCTTCAAAGCATTTCTTGACAAGGGGTTTTATGGGGGCCAGGGGTGCGGCTACAGAAGGAGATATCAGAATGAGTGACCGTATTAAATATAATAATATCAGAGCTTTTTAGTGGTTTGCGTTTATGCCTGCGGGATAAACGAAACATTAAAAAGTGACTGACCTGTGTGAGTCTTGCGAGAGATCACAGCTCAGTACCCCAAAGCGATTACTCAGTGCTATTTTTATAAAACATACAAGCAGACAGTTTCGTCCCCCCCACGCCCCCCTCTTGTTTTTCTTTTGCTATCTTTTTATTTTGAGTAAAGTGTAGTGAATATGGCGGCTTTATACCGACGCCAGACAAAAGAGGCGCTGATGGCTCTGTGTGAGGAGCGTGATCTCCAAGGTCTGGGTAAAGATAAAGAAGAGCGCGTACAAGTCTTGCTGGAAGATGACAGATGGCAAGATGCTACACTGCGCCAGGATGCCCACCGCAGTGGAAGTGAGTGTGGTGTAGTCCTGGATATCGCCCACGAGTGCCTGGGACCAGTAGGAATGCAGTTACAGCTCATCACCCAGTCCCAAGAGCGTGAGGCTGAGAGAGAAAGATCAGCTTCAGAACACGTCGCAGCGAGATGTGCTGCGGGAAGAGAAAGATCAGCTTCAGAACACGTCGCAGCGAGATGTGCTGCGGGAAGAGAAAGATCAGCTTCAGAACACGTCGCAGCGAGATGTGCTGCGGGAGGAGAAAGATCAGCTTCAGAACACGTCACAGCGAGATGTGCTGCGGGAAGAGAAAGATCAGCTTCAGAACACGTCGCAGCGAGATGTGCTGCGGGAAGAGAAAGATCAGCTTCAGAACACGTCGCAGCGAGATGTGCTGCAGGAAGAGAAAGATCAGCTTCAGAACACGTCGCAGCGAGATGTGCTGCGGGAAGAGAAAGATCAGCTTCAGAACACGTCGCAGCGAGATGTGCGGCAGAAAGAGCAAGGCAAGCAGCTGCAGAAGCGATATATGCTGCGGGATGCGCCATTTGTCACGTACGACCCCCTGCTAGCACGCGACCTGTATACGGAACAAGGGTTAATACCGACGCTCGCAAGCGCACCCACTCTTCACCTCCGCAAAGGTCCGTCAAATGGACAGTATCCCCTCTTACAGGATCAAGGATCAATACACAACTCGCAAGCTGCCCCACTCTTCACCCACTCAGGGGTCCCTCAAATGGGTTGCATCTCTCCTCAAGCCGTCCCAATATACCACCGCCACGAACAGCACACAAGTGAGCACGTGACTTTAGATATGCAACCAGGGTTAATACACAAAGGCTTCTCTAGCAACCCCCCTTTCTCCTCTGCAAGGAACCAGCGAGTTAGTATTAACCCCTACTCAATTGCACATCATAAACATCCACTGCCACCACCTGAGGTTATGCAGATATGATAAAAGATCTTAGACTAAAATATCCGCCAGGGCCTCAGGTCCCTGTTTATTATAGGAAACACTATGCACTCTAACACACAATCAGTTGTAGTAACATGTGCCTGAATTCGTAAGTTATTCTCTCCAGAGCGCGCATTAGTTCATTCAGAGCCCAAAGCATTACTTATTAAATGGTTTAATATATATAAAAATACAGTGCTTGAATTACAGAAAAGGTATTACCAAATAAACATACAGTTATTACAATATAAGGCAGAACAGCTTCTTAAAATAAAATGATAAACATAAAAGAAAATCTATACTTCACCACATAGAAAAAACGAATGGCGCACAGCCAGGGAGCCAGGTGTGGAATAAAAAACTATTTCTTTTATTGCAGCATGGTGAGAGACAAATTTACCCCCTTGGGGGACACAGACAGGGACCTCCTACGCGTTTCGGACCAACGGGTCCTTTATCAAGGAGTATGGGATATGCTCAGAGTGGGCACCTTAAATACCTGGTTCTTAATAGGCAAATTACAAACATCTGTGTGAAATTATTTCGCGGGTCTACTGCGCATGCGCGTGACGTCATCCGGGGCGCCGCTCCAACAACCCTGAGGATTGTGGGTAAGAACCGCCCCCCCGCCGTCGCTCGCGCATGCTCACAGCGGACCGCGAGGAAATCTGGTATTCCCTTACTCTCTGCCTCCGCTCCCGCCCATAGTGACGTCAACACGCTTCTCTGATTGGCTGAGGCACACCACTGCACCACCAATCGCTATGCTGGGCAGACGAGGCAGCTCCAATCGCGCAGAGTCCCGTGGGCATACACATAGGGTACAGACAGAATGCAGAGAGAGGTTAGCTCTAATAAGATCAATATTTAATCTATCAATAATTCTCAGATAAAGACATGACAATATGCCTTAATATTAATGGGTTAAAGGTTCAAGGAATCGAAAAGATCTTTTTGAGAGAAAGAGGGGGTGACCTACTCAACCTTTTGGACCGCAGGGAGGCATATTGGATATTTATGCTCCAGACCATAACACCCTGCGGTCTAAATGTTGAATGGAACCTGGGCCATTTCCTTAAAAAATAATGGTTTAATGTTCTATAAGTAATATCTTAGAATTACATCATTGCTACTTTGCTGTAAAAATAACATACAGTATTGCTTTAAGATGCAAAAGTATAAAATTATATGAATTATTATCCTGCCACAACACTGTTCTCTGAACACTATTTTCTGTAATTATTCCACTTCATCAAGTATGCATTAGACCCTGAAAAACTGTTGGAGCCCCTATGATTTAGAACTTATGTGGCTTTTTGCCTCTTATCAGAATTGTAGCTTCTTAGTCAGGGCAATTGTCATGTTTTTATCTGAGAATTATTGATAGATTAAATATTGAAAGGATATGTATGATATACAATAGTACAGTTCATTCTTCTTCACCCTTGGAGACATTGAAAAATAAGACATAACACAGAAAGTCTTGTTGATTGTCTTAAATTGTTTTTAATAATGTTTATGTATGCATGTAAATTATGACAGCACTATGCTGATATGGATTATATATCCTGTTTATGTACTCACCACTGTATGTCTTTTTACATATGGGATTTGCTGTTAGGAGGTGCACCATTGTCAATATGAGCATGTATTAATTCATTTCTCTTTATTAGTCCGCTCTTATTGTGTATCTTATTAGAGCTAACCTCTCTCTGCATTCTGTCTGCACCCTATGTGTATGCCCACGGGACTCTGCGCGATTGGAGCTGCCTCGTCTGCCCAGCATAGCGATTGGTGGTGCAGTGGTGTGCCTCAGCCAATCAGAGAAGCGTGTTGACGTCACTATGGGCGGGAGCGGAGGCAGAGAGTAAGGGAATACCAGATTTCCTCGCGGTCTGCTGTGAGCATGCGCGAGCGACGGCAGGGGGCGGTTCTTACCCACAATCCTCAGGGTTGTTGGAGCGGCGCCCCGGATGACGTTACGCGCATGCGCAGTAGGCCCGCGAAATAATTTCACACAGATGTTTGTAATTTGCCTATTAAGAACCAGGTATTTAAGGTGCCCACTCTGAGCATATCCCATACTCCTTGATAAAGGACCCGTTGGTCCGAAACGCGTAGGAGGTCCCTGTCTGTGTCCCCCAAGGGGGTGAATTTGTCTCTGACCATGCTGCAATAAAAGAAAAAGTTTTTTATTCCACACCTGGCTCCCTGGCTGTGCGCCATTCGTTTTTTCTACTGGATGTATCTGGATTCTGGATCCTTCATGGCTTGCACGCCGGCAGAGGAACCCTGGAGGTGACGTGAGTGGGGCTTATTGGTTAAGACTGCTATAGTTAAGTTTGGCTGTTGTCATTGTGATGCTTACAAGTCTATATTTACCTACCCACTCCCACTGGTATCTCCAGGGTTAATATTTAATCACCCATGTAATTGGATGGAGTTGCTGCGGGTTTGAGCACCCCAATCCTTTCATCTGTCTATACTTCACCACATGACATAGATTTTCCCCAGAGAGGTCGCTGGTAAGAAACATTGAAATATCCCGTATCTGGTCTCAAAATACTCCTCTGTGGATATCTAAACCATGCTTGCTCAGCCTTAAATACAGTTGTTTCCCATTGAACACAACCTAAACCCAGCCCATGTCATAAATCAGTGGTGAGGTTGACAGTCTTACCCCAGAGTAAAACTCCTCCCACCCAAGGACGTTTAAAAACTGCTTTTCCTATCTAAATAACTTCATAACTTCAGTTCAGTAATATTTACTGGCACGCGAGACATATTAATACATTCCGGCACGCATGACGCTCCCAATGAGACTAAATATTACCGTGTAATACTAAAATTAAGAGAGATATTAATATCTGTCTCTTAGTACTTGCTAGACGTCACGTGTCTGTAATCATTATTGTCGACTCGGTTCCACGGACACACACAATTTTTAGCATGTTCAGCCGAGGACATCTCATGATATTCTTATATTTAATACGGTCACTCATTCTGATATCTCCTTCTGTAGCCGCACCCCTGGCCCCCATAAAACCCCTTGTCAAGAAATGCTTTGAAGCTGGGCCTCCTGTGTAGAGAACGTTTGTCACAGGTGCTATATTTCACACCCAATGCCCCAGACATGGGCCTAGCTGTCTCTACCAGCAATATACACTCGGCCTGCAAATTAGGTGTTAACATACACCAAACCCCCTCTGTACTTTTCACACCCAACTTCAATCAAGCCTTTTGAAGCCCAGATATTTCTGAAAAGGCACCACACACATTTGTATTTTACTAAAACTGTAGCTCATTAACCCCTTAAGCCCCAGAGGGATTAACAATACCCAATATCTCATGACATTATCATGACAAACCCCTTGAATATAAAGCTGAAAGTCTGCACTTCTATTGCATCTCGGTTGTTTCATATGAAATCCATTGTGGTGGCGGACAGAGCCAAAATTATGAAAATTGTGTCAGTGTCCAATTATTTACGGACCTAACTGTGTGTATATGTATGTATACAGGGTGATACAGTGTATCAGAGGGTGTGTGTGTGTATATACAGGGTGATGTGTGTGTGTGTGTGTGTATATAACATGTTTGTGTGTGTGTATATACAGGGTGATACAGTGTATCAGAGGGTGTGTATGTATATATAACGTGTGTGTATATACAGGGTGATACAGTGTGTCAGGTGGTGTGTATGTATATATAACCTGTTTGTGTATATACAGGGTGATACAGTGTATCAGAGGGTGTGTATGTATATATAATGTGTGTGTATATACGGGGTGATACAGTGTGTCAGGTGGTGTGTATGTATATATAACCTGTTTCTGTGTGTGTATATACAGGGTGATACAGTGTATCAGAGGGTGTGTATGTATATATAACGTGTGTGTATATACGGGGTGATACAGTGTGTCAGGTGGTGTTTATGTATATATAACCTGTTTGTGTGTGTGTGTGTGTGTGTGTGTGTGTATATATATACAGGGTGATACAGTGTGTCAGATGGTGTGTGTGTATGTATATATAACCTGTTCGTGTGTGTGTATATACAGGGTGATACAGTATATCAGAAGGTGGTTCCGGAGCTAGATGAAGTTGGGCTTCAGAAGAATGTCCATCCGATGGTGCTGGAATATTTTGAGCATGGAGACACCGGGGAGGTTATAGTGAGTATATCTATAATATATATCATTTCTTTTCTTCTTACCTACACACACACAGATATAGGGAGGGGTCTATGTGTGTATCCCAGGGACAATATGATATCTTGACCGTGCTCAGGGAGAAGGCAGAGGGTGCAATCAATCCCCGGAGGTTAAACAAAAGGGGTCATTCAAACCTAAACCTGGCTACCTGCACTTGCCGGGCTCTATCCAGTAACACAGCACGGCCGGACCTGGGAGGGGACGGGAGAAGATGGAATGGGACGTTGTTGGCCTCTGTGACGTTAGGAGAGATGGAATAGGACGTTGTTGGCCTCGGTGACGTTAGAAGAGGAGATGGAATGGGACGTTGTTGGCCTCGGTGACGTTAGAAGAGGAGATGGAATAGGACGTTGTTGGCCTCGGTGACGTTAGAAGAGGAGATGGAATAGAACGTTGTTGGCCTCGGTGACGTTAGAAGAGGAGATGGAATGGGACGTTGTTGGCCTCGGTGACGTTGGAAGAAGAGATGGAATGGGACGTTGTTGGCCTCGGTGACGTTAGAAGAAGAGATGGAATGGGATGTTGTTGGCCTCAGTGACGTTAGGAGAGATGGAATGGGATGTTGTTGGCCTCTGTGACGTTAGAAGAAGAGATGGAATGGGACGTTGTTGGCCTCCGTGACGTTGGAAGAGGAGATGGAATGGGATGTTGTTGGCCTCGGTGACGTTAGAAGAAGAGATGGAAAGGGACATTGTTGGCCTCCGTGACGTTGGAAGAGGAGATGGAATGGGACGTTGTTGGCCTCGGTGATGTTAGAAGAGGAGATAGAATGGGACGTTGTTGGCCTCGGTGACGTTAGAAGAAGAGATGGAATGGGACGTTCTTGGCCTGGTGACGTTGGAAGAGGAGATGGAATGGGACGTTGTTGGCCTCGGCGACGTTAGAAGAAGAGATGGAATGGGACGTTGTTGGCTTTGGTGACGTTAGAAGAGGAGATGGAATGGGACGTTCTTGGCCTCGGTGACGTTAGAAGAGGAGATGGAATGGGACGTTGTTGGCTTTGGTGACGTTAGAAGAGGAGATGGAATGGGACGTTGTTGGCCTCGGTGACGTTAGAAGAGGAGATGGAATGGGACGTTGTTGGCTTTGGTGACGTTAGAAGAGGAGATGGAATGGGACGTTCTTGGCCTCTGTGACGCTAGAAGAGGAGATGGAATGGGACGTTCTTGACCTCAGTGACGTTAGAAGAAGAAGACGAAGCAGCGGCAAAGCAAGCAACTTTTTTTTTTTTTTTTCTCTTACCCGGGATTGGTGCAGGGGGTCTCCTGTGCTGAACCCCATTAATTTCAGCTCTGGGGCCCCCTGCTTCCTGAGATACTTACCTCGGTACGAGGACACAGATAACACAGGGTATAATCCAGCAGACGAGCAAGAAGAAACTACTAATGATGTCCCACGGGTCCTCCCAGAAGAAGTGGCAATGGGAATAACATCCACGCAGAATGGGAAGCGCCCGGGGAAGAGGGAATTACACCTGAAATGTCAGAAGAAGCGGAGACAATCCTGTAAAACTCTTTACATGCGGCACAAAGGACGGAAAATTCCAGTACAACGGAGTAATGCCAAGGACTACTAGCCAATCAGTAATGCCAACGCTATCCCCACCCACAAGAGAGGGGGCACAGACCTCAAGGACTACAGGCCAATCAGTAATGCCATTGTTATCCCCCCCACAAGATAAGGGACACAGACCTCAAGGACTACAGGCCAATCAGTAATGCCAATGTTATCCTCACCCACAAGGGACGGGACACAGACCTCAAGGACTACAGGCCAATCAGTAATGCCAACGCTATCCCCACCCACAAGAGAGGGGACAAAGACCTCAAGGACTACAGGCCAATCAGTAATGCCAACGCTATCCCCACCCACAAGGTAGGGGACACAGACCTCAAGGACTACAGGCCAATCAGTAATGCCAACGCTATCCTCACCCACAAGAGAGGGTACAAAGACCTCAAGGACTACAGGCCAATCAGTAATGCCAACGCTATCCTCACCCACAAGAGAGGGGACACAGACCTTTAGGACTACAGGCCAATCAGTAATGCCAACGCTATCCTCACCCACAAGGGAGGGGACACAGACCTCAAGGACTACAGGCCAATCAGTAATGCCAACGCTATCCTCACCCACAAGAGAGGGGACACAGACCTCAAGGACTACAGGCCAATCAGTAATGCCAACGCTATCCTCACCCACAAGAGAGGGGACAAAGACCTCAAGGACTACAGGCCAATCAGTAATGCCAACGCTATCCCCACCCACAAGAGACGGGACACAGACCTCAAGGACTACAGGCCAATCAGTAATACCAACGCTATTCCCACCCACAAGAGACGGGACACAGACCTCAAGGACTACAGGCCAATCAGTAATGCCAACGCTATCCCCACCCACGAGAGGTGTGACGGTAGCTTCGTACAGGTTATAATATACGCAAAATCTCTGGATTGAATTGAACACGACTTAGATATAATAAATATAGTTTATTCCTTAAAGAAGGTGAACACAAAAGATGATACAAATAACAGACAAGAAATAGACACTTACTTAAGCGGTTGGACAATGAAGCAATCAGGTACAGGATTGGCAATTCATTCAGCAATACACAAATGAAGACATCGAGAAAGACACTGGGTATGGGGTTTACAGTGGTTTATATGGGATTCCAGTCCCATACCCTGGCATTGAGTGCAAGACATTGGATGACAATTATCTGCACCCAATCCCTCCTTGCCACCTCACTTGAGAGGAAAAGTAATACCTGCCCACTGGGTGGCATTATTCTAATCAGGGGCTCATTTCCCTAGCCCCCTCCCAAAAGGCTAGTCGCCTCAAGTCTGCCTGGGACAGGACCAGCTTTGTCCCAAGGTGTGTAACACAACACTTATCACAAGTAACCACGTTTTGCTCTGCTTTGTTCTAGCATACACAAGCAGGGTGGGGGAGCCTTTGATCAGGGGGCTTATTGTAGACCACTTGTCTCCCCCCTGAGCATTAACATACCATATGGCCCCTGGTTTTCCCGGACTTAGGAATACCAGACCCACAATATAATATCTATCTTAATATCTACACATATTAAAATAATTCGCTGGGCTGGACTGAGCGGGCTGAAACTTGCCAGACACTCATGCCGGAAGGGACTCTCCATAGTGGCCAAGTTTCAGCTCGCTGAGACCCACTGGACCGGAGTTACACAACTGCAGTTTTAAAAGCACTTTTGAACACGAGTCTTTTTCCTGCAATACAAGTCAATGGCAGAAACCCAAAATTTACAATTACCCTGACTCTGTTCAGTTGCCCCGAGAGGGTAGTATTTGCCATGCAATCCTGCCGGAACTAGGTGGCTATATGGTGGCCGAATCTCAGTCCTCTAGGTTGAACAGAACCGGAGTTATGGGTTTCATGTTTCTGCACATTCTGACTTAGCTGTTTTTTACTCGCGGGTTTCTTCCAATAGAATCAATAGGGCCGATGCCTCCATAGGATATGCATGGGCCGGCGCCGCCATAGGATTCAATGGGACCTCCGCCACCATTGAAGTTAATGGGAAACACACACTTTTTAACAGTTAACCCTACTCCGTCCGGTTGAGGGGAGAGGGCTGGAAATTGCCATGTAGTCATGCCGGAGCAGTGTGTACATTTTTGCCAAATTCCAACCCCCTGGTCCCCATGGAACCGGAGTTATGGGTTTCCAGTTTACCCTGTTTCACACTTAGTGTTTGAAAGCCACGCGGCTTTCTCCGCCATTACGGTCTATGGTAGGACCCTCCTGGCCAGCGCGACCCTTTCTCGCCGCCATTACTTGTCGGACCCTGTTGGGGTCAAGTGAGGGGGTTCCTAACATCTAGGGGCAAAAAGAATTTTATTCTTGGGTGTCCTAGAACAAAAGTTTCCCACGCCAATTGAATTTGAACTTGACCTGGAGTGATCGAAAGCTCTCTTTCAGACATTGTATCCGCTCTTGCGGTTTGGATGGCTGCCAACCCGTTCCTGGAGGTCGGCGTCGAGGAATCCCCATTGAAATGAATGGCTCCATTGACTTACAATGGGGAACCGCCGCTCCTCCTCTCGAGCGCCACCTGCAGGTCTTCTACGGAAACGGGCCCAAATCGCCGGAATCTCCATACGGTTGCATTGAGCTGCAATGGCGACCTATGGAGAGACTGCAAAATGGAGCCTGCAAAGGCGGGAAAATGGAACAAAGGGCTATAATCACAAAATTAAAATTAACCCTTTCCCTCCCACCTGGATCCCAGTGTATGTGGTTGTTGCATACACTGTAAAGGTACAAACTCCACTAATTGTACCAATATCCACATCTAGCAAATAAAACAGTTTTGCCCTGAGGCAAGGGAATAAAAATACATTAATACATTCCCTCTAAATGTGGGAATAGGATAACCAAGGGACGTACCTTTTCATTGTGAAGCAGGGGAACATATGTATTTACGGTACATTTCTGGTTATCCCCTCACCTCCCAGACGGTGGAAGGGGGTGTCTAATGGGGGTAACCCCTTTATTACACGCTTGGCACCCCTCCCCATCACAAGAGGGGACACAGATCTCAAGGACTACAGGCCAATCAGTAATGCCAACGCTATCCCCACCCACGAGAGGGGACACGGACCTCAAGGAATACAGGCCAATCAGTAATGCCAACGCTATCCCACCCACAAGAGAGGGGACACAGACCTCAAGGAATAGAGGCCAATCAGTAATGCCAACGCTATCCCCACCCACAAGAGAGGGGACACAGACCTCAAGGACTACAGGCCAATCAGTAATGCCAACGCTATCCCACCCACAAGGGAGGGGGCACAGACCTCAGGGACTACAGGCCAATCAGTAACACCAACGCTATCCCCAACCACAAGAGAGGGGACACAGACCTCAAGGACTACAGGTCAATCAGTAATGCCAATGTTACCCCTACCCACAAGAGAGGGGGCACAAACCTCAAGGACTACAGGCCAATCAGTAACACCAACGCTATCCCCACCCACAAGAGAGGGGACACAGACCTCAAGGACTACAGGCCAATCAGTAATGCCAACGCTATCCCCACCCACAAGAGACGGGACACAGACCTCAAGGACTACAGGCCAATCAGTAATGCCAACGTTATCCCCACCCACAAGAGAGGGGACACAGACCTCAAGGACTACAGGCCAATCAGTAATGCCAACGTTACCCCCACCCACAAGAGTGGGGACACAGACCTCAAGGTCTACAGGCCAATCAGTAATGCCAACGCTATCCCACCCACAAGGGAGGGGGCACAGACCTCAAGGACTACAGGCCAATCAGTAACACCAACGCTATCCCCAACCACAAGAGAGGGGACACAGACCTCAAGGACTACAGGTCAATCAGTAATGCCAATGTTACCCCCACCCACAAGAGAGGGGGCACAGACCTCAAGGACTACAGGCCAATCAGTAACACCAATGCTAATCCCACCCACAAGAGAGGGGACACAGACCTCAAGGACTACAGGCCAATCAGTAACACCAACGCTATCCCCACCCACAAGAGAGGGGACACAGACCTCAAGGACTACAGGCCAATCAGTAATGCCAACGCTATCCCCACCCACAAGAGAGGGGACACAGACCTCAAGGACTACAGGCCAATCAGTAATGCCAATGCTATCCCCATCCACAAGAGAGGGGACACAGACCTCAAGGACTACAGGCCAATCAGTAACACCAACGTTATCCCACCCACAAGAGAGGGGACACAGACCTCAAGGACTACAGGCCAATCAGTAACACCAACGCTATCCCCACCCACAAGAGAGGGGACACAGACCTCAAGGACTACAGGCCAATCAGTAACACCAACGTTATCCCCACCCACAAGGGACGGGACACAGACCTCAAGGACTACAGGCCAATCAGTAACACCAACGTTATCCCACCCACAAGAGAGGGGACACAGACCTCAAGGACTACAGGCCAATCAGTAACACCAACGCTATCCCCACCCAAAAGAGAGAGGACACAGACCTCAAGGACTACAGGCCAATCAGTAACACCAACGTTATCCCACCCACAAGAGAGGGGACACAGACCTCAAGGACTACAGGACAATCAGTAATGCCAACACTATCCCCACCCACAAGAGAGGGGACACAGACCTCAAGGACTACAGGCCAATCAGTAATGCCAACGTTATCCCCACCCACAAGAGAGGGGACACAGACCTCAAGGACTACAGGCCAATCAGTAATGCCAACGTTATCCCACCCACAAGGGACGGGACACAGACCTCAAGGACTACAGGCCAATCAGTAATGCCAACGCTATCCCCACCCACAAGAGTGGGGACACAGACCTCAAGGACTACAGGCCAATCAGTAACACCAACGTTATCCCCACCCACAAGAGAGGGGACACAGACCTCAAGGACTACAGGTCAATCAGTAATGCCAATGTTACCCCCACCCACAAGAGAGGGGGCACAGACCTCAAGGACTACAGGCCAATCAGTAACACCAACGCTATCCCCACCCACAAGAGAGGGGACACAGACCTTAAGGACTACAGGCCAATCAGTAATGCCAACGCTATCCCCACCACAAGAGAGGCGACACAGACCTCAAGGACTACAGGCCAATCAGTAATGCCAACATTACCCCCACCCACAAGAGAGGGGACACAGACCTCAAGGACTACAGGCCAATCAGTAATGCCAACGCTATCCCCACCACAAGAGAGGCGACACAGACCTCAAGGACTACAGGCCAATCAGTAATGCCAACGTTACCCCCACCCACAAGAGTGGGGACACAGACCTCAAGGACTACAGGCCAATCGGTAATGCCAACGCTATCCCCACCCACAAGAGAGGCGAAACAGACCTCAAGGACTCCAGGCCAATCAGTAATGCCAACGCTATCCCCACCCACAAGAGAGGGGACACAGACCTCAAGGACTACAGGCCAATCAGTAATGCCAACGTTATCCCACCCACAAGAGAGGGGACACAGACCTCAAGGACTACAGGCCAATCAGTAACACCAACGCTATCCCCACCCACAAGAGAGGGGACACAGACCTCAAGGACTACAGGCCAATCAGTAATGCCAACGCTATCCCCACCCACAAGAGAGGGGACACAGACCTCAAGGACTACAGGCCAATCAGTAATGCCAACGCTATCCCCATCCACAAGAGAGGGGACACAGACCTCAAGGACTACAGGCCAATCAGTAACACCAACGTTATCCCACCCACAAGAGAGGGGACACAGACCTCAAGGACTACAGGCCAATCAGTAACACCAACGTTATCCCCACCCACAAGGGACGGGACACAGACCTCAAGGACTACAGGCCAATCAGTAACACCAACGTTATCCCACCCACAAGAGAGGGGACACAGACCTCAAGGACTACAGGCCAATCAGTAACACCAACGCTATCCCCACCCAAAAGAGAGGGGACACAGACCTCAAGGACTACAGGCCAATCAGTAACACCAACGTTATCCCACCCACAAGAGAGGGGACACAGACCTCAAGGACTACAGGCCAATCAGTAACGCCAACGCTATCCCCACCCACAAGGGAGGGGACACAGACCTCAAGGACTACAGGCCAATCAGTAATGCCAACGTTATCCCCACCCACAAGAGAGGGGACACAGACCTCAAGGACTACAGGCCAATCAGTAACACCAACGCTATCCCACCCACAAGGGAGGGGACACAGACCTCAAGGACTACAGGCCAATCAGTAATGCCAACGCTATCCCACCCACAAGAGAGGGGGCACAGACCTCAAGGACTACAGGACAATCAGTAATGCCAACGCTATCCCACCCACAAGAGAGGGGACACAGACCTCAAGGACTACAGGCCAATCAGTAATGCCAACGCTATCCCACCCACAAGAGAGGGGACAGACCTCAAGGACTATAGGCCAATCAGTAATGCCAACGCTATCCCACCCACAAGGGAGGGGACAGACCTCAAGGACAATCAGTAATGCCAACGCTATCCCCACCCACAAGAGACGGGGCACAGACCTCAAGGACTACAGGCCAATCAGTAATGCCAACGCTATCCCCACCCACAAGAGAGGGGACACAGACCTCAAGGACTACAGGCCAATCAGTAATGCCAACGCTATCCCACCCACAAGAGAGGGGACACAGACCTCAAGGACTACAGACCAATCAGTAACGCCAACGCTATCCCACCCACAAGAGAGGGGACACAGACCTCAAGGACTACAGACCAATCAGTAATGCCAATGCTATCCCCACCCACAAGAGAGGGGACACAGACCTCAAGGACTACAGGCCAATCAGTAACGCCAACGCTATCCCACCCACAAGAGAGGGGACACAGACCTCAAGGACTACAGGCCAATCAGTAATGCCAACGCTATCCCACCCACAAGAGAGGGGACACAGACCTCAAGGACTACAGACCAATCAGTAATGCCAACGCTATCCCACCCACAAGAGAGGGGACACAGACCTCAAGGACTACAGGCCAATCAGTAATGCCAACGCTATCCCACCCACAAGAGAGGGGACACAGACCTCAAGGACTACAGACCAATCAGTAATGCCAACGCTATCCCCACCCACAAGAGAGGGGACAAAGACCTCAAGGACTACAGGCCAATCAGTAACGCCAACGTTATCCTCACCCACAAGAGAGGGGACACAGACCTCAAGGACTACAGGCCAATCAGTAACGCCAACGTTATCCTCACCCACAAGAGAGGGGACACAGACCTCAAGGACTACAGGCCAATCAGTAATGCCAACGCTATCCCCACCCACAAGAGAGGGGACAAAGACCTCAAGGACTAAAGGCCAATCAGTAACGCCAACGTTATCCCCACCCACAAGGGAGGGGACACAGACCTCAAGGACTACAGGCCAATCAGTAATGCCAACGCTATCCCCACCCACAAGAGAGGGGACACAGACCTCAAGGACTACAGGCCAATCAGTAATGCCAACGCTATCCCCACCCACAAGGGACGGGACACAGACCTCAAGGACTACAGGCCAATCAGTAATGCCAACGTTATCCCACCCACAAGAGAGGGGACAAAGACATCAAGGACTACAGGCCAATCAGTAATGCCAACGTTATCCCACCCACAAGGGACGGGACACAGACCTCAAGGACTACAGGCCAATCAGTAATGCCAACGTTATCCCACCCACAAGGGACGGGACACAGACCTCAAGGACTACAGGCCAATCAGTAATGCCAACGTTATCCCACCCAAAAGAGAGGGGACACAGACCTCAAGGACTACAGGTCAATCAGTAATGCCAACGCTATCCCCACCCACAAGGGACGGGACACAGACCTCAAGGACTACAGGTCAATCAGTAATGCCAACGCTATCCCCACCCACAAGAGAGGGGACACAGACCTCAAGGACTACAGGCCAATCAGTAATGCGTAGTCGCACACGCACACTGGAGGGGGTTACACGCCTCTGTGGCAGTGGGTGGATGAATATGTTGACGTGAGGCTGGTCCCTCGGTGCTTGGGTTTGCAGGTGATATCTTTCTGATACTGACGTGTTGGCTGTTACCCCCCTCAGGCCCTGCTGAAGGAGCTGAATTTGGGGCGTCAGACACCGGGGGTGGCACGTGTGGCCGTGTCCCTGTCCCTGGAGGGGAAAGCCAGTCATCGGGAGCTGACCTCGCGCCTCCTGTCTGACCTCGTGGGAAAGGTGGTGACGGAAGACGACATCGGCCGAGCCTTCGACAGGATACTGAGTGACCTCCCCGACCTCATACTGGATACCCCCGAGGCCCCACAGGTAATGGGGGACAAGGGAGCGACGGGGTACAGGTAACACGGGACACAGGGGAGCGACGGGGTACAGGTAACACGGACACAGGGGAGCGACGGGGTACAGGTAACACGGGACACAGGGGAGCGACGGGGTACAGGTAACACGGGACACAGGGGAGCGACGGGGTACAGGTAACACGGGACACAGGGGGGCGACGGGGTACAGGTAACACGGACACAGGGGAGCGACGGGGTACAGGTAACACGGGACACAGGGGAGCGACGGGGTACAGGTAACACGGGACACAGGGGGGCGACGGGGTACAGGTAACACGGGACACAGGGGGGCGACGGGGTACAGGTAACACGGGACACAGGGGAGCGACGGGGTACAGGTAACACGGGACACAGGGGGGCGACGGGGTACAGGTAACACGGGACACAGGGGGGCGACGGGGTACAGGTAACACGGGACACAGGGGAGCGACGGGGTACAGGTGACACGGGGGCGACGGGGTACAGGTAACACGGGACACAGGGGAGCGACGGGGTACAGGTAACACGGGACACAGGGGGCGACGGGGTACAGGTAACACGGGACACAGGGGGGCGACGGGGTACAGGTAACACGGACACAGGGGGGCGACGGGGTACAGGTAACACGGGACACAGGGGAGCGACGGGGTACAGGTAACACGGGACACAGGGGAGCGACGGGGTACAGGTAACACGGGACACAGGGGAGCGACGGGGTACAGGTAACACGGGACACAGGGGAGCGACGGGGTACAGGTAACACGGGACACAGGGGGGCGACGGGGTACAGGTAACACGGGACACAGGGGGGCGACGGGGTACAGGTAACACGGACACAGGGGAGCGACGGGGTACAGGTAACACGGACACAGGGGAGCGACGGGGTACAGGTAACACGGGACACAGGGGGGCGACGGGGTACAGGTAACACGGGACACAGGGGAGCGACGGGGTACAGGTAACACGGGACACAGGGGAGGGACGGGGTACAGGTAACACGGGACACAGGGGAGCGACGGGGTACAGGTAACACGGGACACAGGGGAGCGACGGGGTACAGGTAACACGGGACACAGGGGGGCGACGGGGTACAGGTAACACGGGACACAGGGGAGCGACGGGGTACAGGTAACACGGGACACAGGGGAGCGACGGGGTACAGGTAACACGGGACACAGGGGGGCGACGGGGTACAGGTAACACGGACACAGGGGAGCGACGGGGTACAGGTAACACGGGACACGGGGGCGACGGGGTACAGGTAACACGGGACACAGGGGAGCGACGGGGTACAGGTAACACGGGACACAGGGGGGCGACGGGATACAGGTAACACGGGACACAGGGGGGCGACGGGGTACAGGTAACACGGGACACAGGGGAGCGACGGGGTACAGGTAACACGGGATACAGGGGAGAGACGGGGTACAGGTAACACGGGACACAGGGGGGCGACGGGGTACAGGTAACACGGGACACAGGGGAGCGACGGGGTACAGGTAACACGGGACACAGGGGGGCGACGGGGTACAGGTAACACGGGACACAGGGGAGCGACGGGGTACAGGTAACACGGGACACAGGGGGGCGACGGGGTACAGGTAACACGGGACACAGGGGGGCGACGGGGTACAGGTAACACGGGACACAGGGGGGCGACGGGGTACAGGTGACACGGGACACAGGGGGCGACGGGGTACAGGTAACACGGACACAGGGGGGCGACGGGGTACAGGTAACACGGGACACAGGGGGGCGACGGGGTACAGGTAACACGGGACACAGGGGAGCGACGGGGTACAGGTAACACGGGACACAGGGGGGCGACGGGGTACAGGTAACACGGGACACGGGAGCGACGGGGTACAGGTAACACGGGACACAGGGGAGCGACGGGGTACAGGTAACACGGGACACAGGGGAGCGACGGGGTACAGGTAACACGGGACACAGGGGGGCGACGGGGTACAGGTAACACGGGACACAGGGGGGCGACGGGGTACAGGTAACACGGGACACAGGAGAGCGACGGGGTACAGGTAACACGGGACACAGGGGAGCGACGGGGTACAGGTAACACGGGACACAGGGGAGCGACGGGGTACAGGTAACACGGGACACAGTGGGCGACGGGGTACAGGTAACACGGGACACAGGGGAGCGA
Organism: Ascaphus truei; assembly: GCF_040206685.1. Taxonomy (NCBI): domain Eukaryota; kingdom Metazoa; phylum Chordata; class Amphibia; order Anura; family Ascaphidae; genus Ascaphus; species Ascaphus truei. Next base: position 183,975,214 of record NC_134485.1, read on the forward strand.
CGGGGTACAGGTAACACGGGACACAGGGGGGCGACGGGGTACAGGTAACACGGGACACAGGGGAGCGACGGGGTACAGGTAACACGGGACACAGGGGGGCGACGGGGTACAGGTAACACGGGACACAGGGGAGCGACGCGGTACAGGTAACACGGGACACAGGGAGCGACGGGGTACAGGTAACACGGGACACAGGGGAGCGACGGGGTACAGGTAACACGGGACACAGGGAGCGACGGGGTACAGGTAACACGGGACACAGGGGAGCGACGGGGTACAGGTAACACGGGACACAGGGGAGGGACGGGGTACAGGTAACACGGGACACAGGGGAGCGACGGGGTACAGGTAACACGGGACACAGGGGAGCGACGGGGTACAGGTAACACGGGACACAGGGGAGCGACGGGGTACAGGTAACACGGGCACAGGGGAGCGACGGGGTACAGGTAACACGGGACACAGGGGGGCGACGGGGTACAGGTAACACGGGACACAGGGGAGCGACGGGGTACAGGTAACACGGGACACAGGGAGCGACGGGGTACAGGTAACACGGGACACAGGGGGGCGACGGGGTACAGGTAACACGGGACACAGGGGGGCGACGGGGTACAGGTAACACGGGACACAGGGGAGCGACGGGGTACAGGTAACACGGGACACAGGGGGGCGACGGGGTACAGGTAACACGGGACACAGGGGAGCGACGGGGTACAGGTAACACGGGACACAGGGGGGCGACGGGGTACAGGTAACACGGGACACAGGGGGGCGACGGGGTACAGGTAACACGGGACACAGGGGGGCGACGGGGTACAGGTAACACGGGACACAGGGGGGCGACGGGGTACAGGTAACACGGGACACAGGGGGGCGACGGGGTACAGGTAACACGGGACACAGGGGGGCGACGGGGTACAGGTAACACGGGACACAGGGGAGCGACGGGGTACAGGTAACACGGGACACAGGGGAGCGACGGGGTACAGGTAACACGGGACACAGGGGGGCGACGGGGTACAGGTAACACGGGACACAGGGGAGCGACGGGGTACAGGTAACACGGGACACAGGGGAGCGACGGGGTACAGGTAACACGGGACACAGGGGAGCGACGGGGTACAGGTAACACGGGACACAGGGGGGCGACGGGGTACAGGTAACACGGGACACAGGGGAGCGACGGGGTACAGGTAACACGGGACACAGGGGAGGGACGGGGTACAGGTAACACGGACACAGGGGAGCGACGGGGTACAGGTAACACGGGACACAGGGGAGCGACGGGGTACAGGTAACACGGGACACGGGGGCGACGGGGTACAGGTAACACGGGACACAGGGGAGCGACGGGGTACAGGTAACACGGGACACAGGGGAGCGACGGGGTACAGGTAACACGGGACACAGGGGGGCGACGGGGTACAGGTAACACGGGACACAGGGGAGCGACGGGGTACAGGTAACACGGGACACAGGGGGGCGACGGGGTACAGGTAACACGGGCACAGGGGAGCGACGGGGTACAGGTAACACGGGACACAGGGGAGCGACGGGGTACAGGTAACACGGGACACAGGGGGGCGACGGGGTACAGGTAACACGGGACACAGGGGGGCGACGGGGTACAGGTAACACGGGACACAGGGGAGCGACAGGGTACAGGTAACACGGGACACAGGGGGCGACGGGGTACAGGTAACACGGGACACAGGGGAGCGACGGGGTACAGGTAACACGGGACACAGGGGAGCGACGGGGTACAGGTAACACGGGACACAGGGGGGCGACGGGGTACAGGTAACACGGGACACAGGGGGGCGACGGGGTACAGGTAACACGGGACACAGGGGAGCGACGGGGTACAGGTAACACGGGACACGGGAGCGACGGGGTACAGGTAACACGGGACACAGGGGGGCGACGGGGTACAGGTAACACGGGACACAGGGGAGCGACGGGGTACAGGTAACACGGGACATAGGGGGGCGACGGGGTACAGGTAACACGGGACACAGGGGAGCGACGGGGTACAGGTAACACGGGACACAGGGGGGCGACGGGGTACAGGTAACACGGGACACAGGGGAGCGACGGGGTATAGGTAACACGGACACAGGGGAGCGACGGGGTACAGGTAACACGGGACACAGGGGAGCGACGGGGTACAGGTAACACGGGACACAGGGGAGCGACGGGGTACAGGTAACACGGGACACAGGGGGGCGACGGGGTACAGGTAACACGGGACACAGGGGGGCGACGGGGTACAGGTAACACGGGACACAGGGGGGCGACGGGGTACAGGTAACACGGGACACAGGGGAGCGACGGGGTACAGGTAACACGGGACACAGGGGAGCGACGGGGTACAGGTAACACGGGACACAGGGGGGCGACGGGGTACAGGTAACACGGGACACAGGGGGGCGACGGGGTACAGGTAACACGGGACACAGGGGGGCGACGGGGTACAGGTAACACGGGACACAGGGGAGGGACGGGGTACAGGTAACACGGGACACAGGGGGCGACGGGGTACAGGTAACACGGGACACAGGGGGGCGACGGGGTACAGGTAACACGGGACACAGGGAAGCGACGGGTTACAGGTAACACGGGACACATGGGAGCGTGTGTACAGGGACAGAGGGGATACAGGGGAGCGTGGGTACAGGGAGATAGGGGATACGGGGGAGCGTGGGTACACATACAGAGGGGATACAGGGGAGCGTGGGTACAGGGACAGAGGGGATACGGGGGAGCGTGGGTACAGGGACAGAGGGGATACAGGGGAGCGTGGGTACAGGGACAGAGGGGATACAGGGGAGCGTGGGTACAGGGACAGAGGGATACAGGGGAGCGTGGGTACACATACAGGGGACACGGGAGCGTGGGTACAGGGACAGAGGTGATACAGGGGAGCATGGGTACAGGGAGAGAGGGGATGCAGGGGATACAGGGGAGCGTGGGTACAGGGACAGAGGGGATACAGGGGAGCGTGGGTACAGGGACAGGGTGGATACGGGGGAGCGTGGGTACAGGGACAGAGGGGATACATGGGAGCGTGGGTACACATACAGAGGGTGGGTACACATACAGAGGGGACACGGGAGCGTGGGTACAGGGACAGAGGTGATACAGGGGAGCATGGGTACAGGGAGAGAGGGGATGCAGGGGATACAGGGGAGCGTGGGTACAGGGACAGAGGGGATACAGGGGAGCGTGGGTACAGGGACAGGGTGGATACGGGGGAGCGTAGGTACAGGGACAGAGGGGATACAGGGGAGCGTGGGTACAGGGAGAGGGGATACAGGGGAGCGTGGGTACACATACAGAGGGATACAGGGGAGCGTGGGTACAGGGACAGAGGGGATACAGGGGAGCGTGGGTACAGGGACAGAGGGGATACAGGGGAGCGTGGGTACAGGGACAGAGGGGATACAGGGGAGAGTGGGTACAGGGACAGAGGGGATACAGGGGAGCGTGGGTACAGGGACAGAGGGGATACAGGGGAGCGTGGGTACAGGGACAGAGGGGATACAGGGGAGCGTGGGTACACAAGTAACAGAAGGGATACAGGGGAGCGTGGGTACAGGGACAGAAGGGATACAGGGGAGCGTGGGTACAGGGACAGAGGGGATACAGGGGAGCGTGGGTACACAGGTAACAGAGGGCATGATCCAGCAGGGGACACACAAGAAGAAACCACCAATGATGTACCACACGTCCTCCCAGAAGAAGTGGCAAAGGCAATAACATGCAGGAAGAATGGGAAGCCCCCGGGGAAGAGGGGAAATATTAGAGATGGCGACGCGCCCCCATCCACATACACAAAGAGGGGGACTCGACGCCATCCCATCCACATACACAAAGAGGGGGACTCGACATTTCCCATCCACATACACAAACAGGGGGACACGCCCCCATCCACATACACAAAGAGGGGGACTCGACATTTCCCATAGAGATGGTTTTAATAGAACATGTGTAGCAGAGTTAGAGACCTGCCTGCGTCACGCTCCTGCACCTACCCGCGTCACGCTCCTGCACCTGCCTGCGTCACGCTCCTGCACCTGCCTGCGTCACGCTCCTGCACCTACCCGCGTCACGCTCCTGCACCTACCCGCGTCACACTCCTGCACCTGCCCAATGGGGTCGCACGCCGAAGTCTTTGTGCTTCTAAAGACCTCTTCTCACTAAGAGGCAAACCCACGGAGTGCGGGAGTCCGACCCCACGGAGTGCGCGGGTCCGACCCACGGAGTGCGGGAGTCCGACCCCACGGAGTGCGCGGGTCCGACCCACGGAGTGCGGGAGTCCGACCCCACGGAGTGCGCGGGTCCGACCCACGGAGTGCGGGAGTCCGACCCCACGGAGCGCGGGAGTCCGACCCCACGGAGTGCGCGGGTCCGACCCACGGAGCGCGGGAGTCCGACCCCACGGAGCGCGGGAGTCCGACCCCACGGAGCGCGGGAGTCCGACCCCACGGAGCGCGCGAGTCCGACCCCACGGAGCGCGGGAGTCCGACCCCACGGAGCGCGCGGGTCCGACCCCACGGAGCGCGCGGGTCCGACCCCACGGAGCGCGGGAGTCCGACCCCACGGAGCGCGCGGGTCCGACCCCACGGAGCGCGCGGGTCCGACCCCACGGAGCGCGCGGGTCCGACCCCACGGAGCGCGCGGGTCCGACCCCACGGAGCGCGCGGGTCCGACCCCACGGAGCGCGCGGGTCCGACCCCACGGAGCGCGCGAGTCCGACCCCACGGAGCGCCCGAGTCCGACCCCACGGAGTGTGCGTCCGACCCCTGTTTCTCTACTCATGGTTCTATCAGCACGGGTGGGATTATACCCCTAAGGAACCCTTTTCCTGTGTGTTGTTTAAAGAAGACATTTCACACTATGTTATTTGAGCTATTTTTGGAGCCCCAGATACCTTTTGTTTGGACTGTAGCTATCCCGGGGAAGAGGGAATTACAGCTGAAATGTCAGAAGAAGCGGAGACAATCCTGTAACACTCTTTACATACGGCTCACAGGACGGGAAATCCCAGTACAACGGAGTAATGCCAACGCTATCCCCACCCACAAGAGAGGGGGCACAGACCTCAAGGACTACAGGCCAATCAGCAACGCCAACGCTATCCACACCCACAAGAGAGGGGGCACAGACCTCAAGGACTACAGGCCAATCAGTAATACCAACGCTATCCTCACCCACAAGAGAGGGGGCACAGACCTCAAGGACTACAGATCAATCAGTAATGCCAACGCTATCCCCACCCACAAGATACGAGACACAGACCTCAAGGACTACAGGCCAATCAGTAATGGCAGCGCTATCCCACCCACAAGGGAGGGGGCACAGACCTCAAGGACTACAGGCCAATCAGTAATGCCAACACTAGCCCCACCCACAAGAGAGGGACACAGACCTCAAGGACTACAGGCCAATCAGTAATGCCAACGCTAGCCCCACCCACAAGAGAGGGGACACAGACCTCAAGGACTACAGGCCAATCAGTAATGCCAACGCTATCCCACCCACAAGGGACGGGACACAGACCTCAAGGACTACAGGCCAATCAGTAATGCCAACGTTATCCCACCCACAAGGGACGGGACACAGACCTCAAGGACTACAGGCCAATCAGTAATACCAACGCTATCCCCACCCACAAGAGACGGGACACAGACCTCAAGGACTATAGGCCAATCAGTAATGCCAACGCTATCCCACCCACAAGAGAGGGGACACAGACCTCAAGGACTACAGACCAATCAGTAATGCCAACGTTATCCTCACCCACAAGAGACGGGACACAGACCTCAAGGACTACAGGCCAATCAGTAATGCCAACGCTATCCCCCACCCACAAGAGAGGGGACACAGACCTCAAGGACTACAGGCCAATCAGTAATGCCAACGCTATCCCACCCACAAGAGAGGGGACACAGACCTCAAGGACTACAGACCAATCAGTAATGCCAACGTTATCCTCACCCACAAGAGACGGGACACAGACCTCAAGGACTACAGGCCAATCAGTAATGCCAACGCTATCCCACCCACAAGAGAGAGGACACAGACCTCAAGGACTACAGACCAATCAGTAATGCCAACGTTATCCTCACCCACAAGAGATGGGACACAGACCTCAAGGACTACAGGCCAATTAGTAATGCCAACGCTAGCCCCACCCACAAGAGAGGGGACACAGACCTCAAGGACTACAGGCCAATCAGTAATACCAACGTTATCCCCACCCACAAGGGAGGGGACACAGACCTCAAGGACTACAGGCCAATCAGTAATGCC